>NW_021893623.1:0-1394 GCF_006229205.1 Suricata suricatta
CCATGTGGCAATGGCTCGGGGGGAGAGGACACTGCAGCCACACGTTTGGTTTGTTGGCTTTGAAGCTACCGCTGGCCTGGGAGGCTCCCAGCTTGGTCCTCACCCACAGGTCTCCTCCCGGGATGGCCCTTTTCTACTCAGGACACCCTTGCTGGCTGCGTGTAGGACAGAGATATCAGGGGGGCCAAGGCGAAACCAGCCTTCTGCCACCCTGCAGTGGTGACAGCCACCACCTGCCCTGCTCCAAGCACAGCTCACAGCAGCCCTGTCCATGCGCTGTCTCATTTACAATGGATGGGTACGAGGGCCCATTCTCAGAGATGGGGAAACTGAGGCACAGAGCCTTTCAATGTCCTGCACACACACAGAGCGGCGGAGCCTGCTTTGTCCTGAGGGGCTTGAACCCAGGAGCCAGGGCTGCATGCGGCGCTGAACTTGCGGGAAATGACGGCGTTGTCCACTGCTGCCTGAGTCCAAGGCTCGGGTCCTACTTAGCACGGAGCCTCTATCACACTAGGGCTGCCTGGCGGGGGCCCCACTCTCGCCCATCACGCCCGCCGTGACCGGGTCCGTGTGGTGCTCTCCACTGCGTCTCAGAGGCCAGCACAGTCCTCGGTGCAGGGCAAGAGCCTGTCCTCGTCCCGCATTTGGTGGAGGGGTATGACATCGCTCTGTACACTTCATCACACCCAATGGTGTTTTGCAGTGAGTAGCTGTTCAAAAATAATCGTCAAAAGGTTTAATGTTTGGTTAATCAATAGGTTTTCAACAGTGTCTTTACAAGTGAATATCATAAGTGACTATAAAAATTCTTTTATTATTGTATGTTGATTACTCCAATTAAATGCTTTCCCCTAAGCATCTAAGCATCGGCGAGCACAATGATTCAGGTCTTCTCATTTTAAGCTCTGGTCTTTTCAGTTTTGATATACTCACGTTTGGAAACCTGTGAAATTTATAATACGGATGCTGTGAGTCTGTAATGCTGGAGACCAATTTAAAAAAATTCTTATGGAAATTTATATTCATTAGAAGTGATGGCAAGTTCCAGAATGGGATTCTGCAGAATCAATTTAATGGGATTTGTTTCAGGGAGATAACGGAGGAGCAGTAAGCGGAGAAGCCAGCACGGACGTGACGTCGCCGTGAACAAGATGCATGCACCGTGATGAATGGCGCTGAGCCTGGCAGGGACTGAGCGTCTGTCCCAAGGGGGCCGCTTATTTTCTGACAATTGGTAACTCTATCTGTGAGCTACAAATGTGTTGTGGGACAAGCAAGAAGATGCCGTCAGCCCTCAGAGAAGGCGACAATAGTCCTCTTGACTTGCGCACACTGCTGCCTCTAAGTGACCCTTTGGGATTCATCGCTGGTGAGATCCTTGGATATTTCAC
>NW_021893624.1:0-629 GCF_006229205.1 Suricata suricatta
AAAAAAATTGGAATATGTTGTAAAAAGTCATTTTTAAGGCAATCTGGGCAATCTGAACAGTAAGTAATAAATGATACAAAGAAATTGTGGACTGTGCTGATGTGATGAAGATGTTTTGGTTAAGTAAGAAAATAAGCTTTTAGAGATGCAGTCTAAAATAAGGCTAAAATGGTGTGAGAGCTGGGATTTTCAAGAAAACAGCAAGAGAGGAAAGATGAGGTTAATGAGGCAAGATCCTGACTTTGCTAAATGTGGATCTGGACTATGGGTATAGGGGATCTCACTGAATTCTCCTTGGTGTATTTTTTTTAAAAAGTTTATTGTCAAATTGGTTTCCATACAACACCCAGTGCTCTTCCCCATAAGTGCCCTCCTCCATCACCACCACCCCTTTTCCTCCTTCCACCTTTCCCTTCAACCCTCAGTTCATTTTCAGCATTCAATAGTCTCTCAAGTTTTGCATCCCTCTCTCTCCCCAACTCTTTCCCTCTTCCCCTCCCCCTGGTCCTCCCTTAGGTTTCTCCTGCTTTCCTGTTAGACCTATGAGTGCAAACATAGGGTATCTGTCCCTCTCCGCCTGACTTACTTCGCTTAGCATGACACCCTCAAGGTCCATCCACTTTCCTACA
>NW_021893625.1:0-629 GCF_006229205.1 Suricata suricatta
TTTACTTTTTAAGCAAACCAAGTGTATAGTAATTTGTTACAACAGGAAACGAACATATCATTAAAGGTGCCCCATACGGGAAGATAAATGATATGCTCATGCTATCTCCATCTCAGCAAGTTCACCATTTCTTGGCTGTCCTTACATCCCATTCTATCCATTTTCCTTCACTCTTAGCTGATGAATATGATATCTGTTTTCAATAGATTAATATTTATCAATGTTAATAAAATAGATTAATAATTAATAATGATTCATCAATTTAAGTAACAGAAATGTTCAGATAAGGAATTTCTCAATGTCCAGCCTCCTGTAGACTCATGATTTGCATGAATACTAATGTTTACCTCCTTTTTGCTGCTCATGGAGGAGCTTTTAACCTGACATTTGTGTACCCCATTTGGAGACAAATTTGAGATCTTCAGATTTCTGAAATGCTTTTGCGGAAATAACCATGAGGCAGGAAGCCTGGACAATGGTCGCCATCCACTCAAGAAGGCAGGTTACAGAGGAAGCTATTATCCATGAGACAGAGACAGAGGGCTGCTGGCCCGCACGACACCTGTGTGTGCATCCAGGTGGATGCCGCCCACTCCGAAGGTGTAAGGACATGGCCACTTTGCAGTAAG
>NW_021893626.1:0-629 GCF_006229205.1 Suricata suricatta
GTAGTGGTAGATATCCCAGGAATGCAGAGTTGGTTCAATTTATGAAAAACAGTGTAGTACATAATATTAATAGAATAAAGGGCATAAAGGTCATCTCAATAGATATAGGAAAAGCATTTAACAAAATTCAGTATCCTTTCATGATAAAACAATTTTAAAAACTAGAATTAGAAGGAACTTCCTTAACTAATAAAGGACATCTAGAAAAAATCCAAAACTAAAATGATACTTAATGGTGAAAGACTGGAAGTTGTCCCTCTAATGTCAGGAACAAAACAAGGATATTTATTTGTACTATTTTTTATGCAACTTTTGGTCTGAGTTTCTAGATAGGAAAATTAGGTAAGGAAAAGTAAAACTCATTTTGATTAGAAAAGAAATGAACTATCTTTGTTCACAGATGATGTATCTTAACACCTCGGAATCCACAAGAGTACTGTCAGAGCTAATAAATCATACAGGAAAGTTGTAGGATGCAAATATACAAAAGTTCTTTATATTTTCATATGCTACCTGTGAATGATATGAAAATGAAATTACAAAAATAATTCCACTTATAATGGAATTATAATTATAATTCCACTTTTATCAAAAAGAATAAAATATTTAGTAATAAATTTCACAAAAAA
>NW_021893627.1:0-629 GCF_006229205.1 Suricata suricatta
TTGTCAGCACAGAGCCTGACGCGGGCCTCAAACCCATGACCTGTAGGATCATGACCTGAGCCGAAATTGGACTCTTAACTGGCTGAGCCACCCAGGTGCCCCCTTTCTAATTTTATTTTAATGTTTAATATGAACTGTTTTTAAAATCACTGTCTTCTACGAAGGTTGGTATTCTTTTTCTTATTTGCCATATTAAAGAGGAAATTAATATGGAAGATGGGGATAGTTGGCAAATGATACATTTCCAAAACACAAACTGAAAAAACAATGAAAGGAATTACTGATCTGGGGACCTGAGTATAAAATATGCCTCCAAAACTTTATTATGCTTTATTTACAGCATAGTCATACCATAGTGAATTGATTTTGAACTATTTTCCCATTTCGTCTTTCTCTGTAGGTTTGGCCAGATTTGCCCAATGTAACAATAGATGAAACTCTAACTGAAGATGAAGCTGTTAATGTAAGTTTTACATTGACTGAATACACAGTAAAAGAAGTTCAGCAGTTGGATGTCATGATCATTTTGACCACTAATTCAGTTTGAGTATTTTCTTTAGAAAAGAAATGGATTGTTTTTAAATTTTCTACACAAGACCATATTTAAATCACATGGTAGTTCTATTTTT
>NW_021893628.1:0-629 GCF_006229205.1 Suricata suricatta
TACTGATTCATATACTGAGTCCCACAAATGCCTCTTTTAAAAACGGTAGAGTTCCCAACAGTTTCCTATAAACATGCCTGATTTATACGGGGGGAAGCAATGCATACTTGGAACACTAATCATTCATGTTTTTAAAAAAGCAATTATATCCTGCAAAGCAGCTACTCAGCAAAATGCTAAGCTACAAATAACCTTGCCACCTAGATATGGAGACATTTCACAAAGTACCTGCCAACGTGTACAGAAATCTGGCCTTCCATTCCAGCTCTATTGCAGAGAGTACATGCAGTAGTCTCGTGTACAACTTACTGGCGACGAGGAAAGGGCAAACCTAGGGCAAGGAGGGAGGTCCCTCCACATACGAGTTTACAGTACTGTAGCCATTATATGTCACATTTACTACATTCACCGCTTCGGAGAAAGGATCAGGGAGGTCCTTCAAACACTGGAACAAAGGAATGTTTGTTTTAGAGAAGACCCACCAGATAACAGGGGAACAGGTGATAACACACATAGGCACTAGTCTCAAAGCTGCACAACAGAGAAGCAGAGGGTTTGGAGATGAGAAATTTAGGAAAATATACACGGATGACAGACTGCTGAGGAAAGGGAGGAGAGAAATCACAGTT
>NW_021893629.1:0-629 GCF_006229205.1 Suricata suricatta
GGCCCCGCACCTGCGTTCTGCACACACCGCGAGCCGGTGTCCCCAGGGCTGCGGGCGGCGTGGGGTCCGTGTCTGGCCCCCGGCGGCCCTGTGCCCGTCCCTGTCCCTGCACGTCCCGGGGCCAGCGCGGCTGTGGAAATGGCCGTTCGCCCGCCTCGCCCAGCGGAATGGAGGCTCTGAGGTCAGTCCCCATGCCCACATCGGCGCCCTGTGCGTTTCTGGAACGGCCGAGCCAGCGGGGCGGGGGCGGGCAGCGGAGAGCGTTCGGGTTACGCTTTTTCCTGTAAAAGTGAGGGGAACACAGATTTCCTACACGTTCGCTTCTTGCCGCCGCCGCTGAGTGAACTGAGCACAGACGGGCGTGGGGTGCCTGCTCCACAGCCCGTTTCGGCCCCAAATGTCCTCTCCCCCTTTCCAGCCGCCCCTTCCCGGGCCCGGATCCGGGGGATTTGTGGCTGGCTTCGGCCTGAGTCTGGAGCCCACAGTGTACTGGAAGATTCTACTCACAATGAAAATAGACATCACCGTACCTGACATTTACCGATAAACACTAGACCTTTCTACCTTCGCTGCCAGTGCTTGAATCGGTGATTATGCATTTGTTTGGGCATCTGTCCTCCGAACCGTGA
>NW_021893630.1:0-629 GCF_006229205.1 Suricata suricatta
TTTTATTTTTTGGTGTTTATTTAGTTTTTGAAACAGAGAGAGACAGAGCATGAGCAGGGGAGGGGCAGAGAGAGAAAGGGAGTCACAGAATCTGAAGCAGGCTCCAGGCTCTGAGTGGTCAGTACAGAGCCTGACACAGGGCTTGAACCCACGAACTGTGAGATTACAACCTGAGCCAAAGTCAGATGCTTAATTAAACAGCTTAACTGATGGAGCCACTCAGGAGCCCCACATTGTGCCTTCTTTAATGTATTCAGCACATCGTTTTTAAAACCATAGATTGTCCATGCTACTTCTGGCTTGAAACCCTTTGGAGGTGATGGATCAAGTCTACACTTCTTGCTGAAGCACCCATCTGACATGGGTCACCAGGCCACAGCTCCAGTTTCAGCTCACACCACACTCTGTCTCTGTCTGAATTCCAACTGCACTGTCTTCTTCAAAGGCATCCCTGTACTCTTGCTTTCTCCCCCACCCTTTTGTCAGAAAAGGAAAAACACTTTTCACAAAACTAAATCCTGCTCATCTTTCAGATTTCAGTTTACATATTTCTTCATTGCAACCTTTCCTAACTATCTGCATGCTTCCTCCAGATTAGGTTGTGTCCTCTTGTTACATATTCTCAGAGC
>NW_021893631.1:0-629 GCF_006229205.1 Suricata suricatta
AGCCCTTCTGAATTAGGATCCGAGAGAGCCTGGGCATCGGCGTGGGAGCAAACTCTCCGGGATCCCTCGTGCCCGCTGTTTGAGAACTGCAGCTCCAGAAGTGGAGTGTGCACTTGACCCTGTCCCAGGATGTCCCCAGCCCCTTGAACCTTGCGAGCCTTGCCTGCATGGCAGAGATCTGTGGGCCGTGAGGGGCCTCGATCCTGCTGGGTGCGGACTGTCTGCTTCTTGCTCTCAAACCTGACCCCATGTCCCCAAGCCAGTGTGACAGAGGAGAAGCCTGGGGTTTGCAAAGGACAGGAAGATGGCTTCTTCCATCATTAGGATGAGGACCAGGGTTCGGGGCCTGGCCAAGCCCAGGTAAACCCCAGGGCTGGCTAAGCCTCTCCCTCCTCCTGCCCTTCCCTCCTCTTCATATGCCTCCCAGGTCTCAGCTCCCCCGCTGCTCACCTCCACAGGGGGCCCTGTGGAACCAGACACTCAAGTATGGGTTCTCTATGATATGCCAGGCAAGCTTCCAGGTGTTTTCTAGAACAAGCTGTGAGGCCAGTCTCCCCTTCTTTCCCTCCTTCCCTCCCTTCCTCTCTTTCTTCTTTCCTCCCTCCCCCCTTTCCTTCCTTCCTTCCTCC
>NW_021893632.1:0-629 GCF_006229205.1 Suricata suricatta
AGGTACCCCCTTTTTTCTAATGTTTTTAAGGTAGAAACTTAGGTTACTGATTTTAAATATTTCCTCATTTTTAACATAAGTGCTGGGTGCTGTAAATTTCTCTCTCAGCACTGCTTTACCTGTGTCTTACAAATTTCATTTACGTCCTTTATCTTCCCCATTTTAAATATCTCATTGTCTTGAGTATCAGATGATGTTGTAATTTTTCTTTTCAGGTTTTTCTTAAGCCTGATTTATAGAACTCATGAGGAGAAAGGTAGTCTATTGTGTGTGTCCATAATTTTGCTCTTTCAGTTGTTTCTTTCTTCCTGATGCTCCCAGATTCCCTCTTTTATTATTTTCTTTCTGTTTGAAGAACTTTCTCTATCAGCTTTAAAGAAAAATGTGCTGGCAATGGAGTCTCTAAATTTCCCTTTATTTGATGATGGTTTGATTCTTCCTTCATTCCCGAACAGTAGTTTTGATAGATAGAGAATTTAGTTGACTTTTTTCCCCAAAAACTTACAAAATATTGTGCCACTTACTTTGGGCCTCCATACTTTCAGATGAAAAATCTGTCATTCACTTTGGCCTTTGCCTTTTGGTAATGCATCATTTTGCTATGACTGCTTTTAAAACCTTAACTTTTT
>NW_021893633.1:0-629 GCF_006229205.1 Suricata suricatta
TGAATATTTTATTTCCCTACTCAGCGGTATTTGGGTCTTGCTCTCATGCACACTTTGGCTTGTTACTTGGGGTAGCCCTAAGAAGGAAAACAGACAGACAAACACAAAGGGAACAGAAGCACACAAAAGTGCAGACAAATCAAACAAACAAAGACATTAAAAGGGGGAAAGGAAAGAAAGAAAATGGAGAGCAAAGACGAAAAGAAGGGAAAAAGAAAAAAAATAAAGGGTGTCAGAGACAACAAAGGACAGTGGACAGTCTAAAAGTGTGTGACCAGTTGAGGGGAGAGGTAAGGATGAGATACAAAGAATATATCTGGATTGCAAGAAGGTAAAAAATAAAAGGGAGAAAGGAGAAAGGAAAATAAGGAATAAAAATTTTTAAAAATTTAAGTTATAAAAAAGGTAATAATAATAAAAAATAAGTACAAAAAGAAGAAAATATGAAGAAAAAAGAAAAAGAAAAAATTATTTAAAAAAAAGCAGCGCCCCCTCGTGGGTAGGCATGGTTTGGTGTGGTAGTTCTAGGAGGCTGCTCTCAGAGGCTCTGCCTTGGTGTCTGCAGAGAGTAGAATGGCCGCACGCCAAGCTCCACTGGAACTATGCACTGTAGACCTCTCTAATGAGTT
>NW_021893634.1:0-1394 GCF_006229205.1 Suricata suricatta
CTTTGGCTACTTAGAGTCTTTTGTGGCTCCATACAAATTTTGGGATTGTTTGTTTCAGCTCTGTGAAAAATGCTAATGGTATTTTCATAGGGATTGTATTAAATGTGTATATTACTTTTGGTAGCATTAACATTTTAACAGTATTTGTTCTTCCAATCCATTGTTATGGGATGCTTTTCCATTTCTTTGTGTCCTTTTCAATGTATTTCATCAGTATTTTATAGTTTTCAGAGTACAGGTCTTTTACCTCTTTGGTTAGGTTTATTCCTAACTATTTTATGGTTTTTGGTGCAATTGTCTATGGGATCAACTCCTTGATTTTTCTTTCTCCTCCTTCACTATTGGTGTATGGCAATGCAACAGATTTGTGGATATTGATTTTGTATTTTGTGACTTTACTGAATTAGTTTATCAGTTCTAGTAGTTTTGTGTGTGTGTGTGTGTGTGTGTGTGTGTGTGTGTATGGAGTCTTTTGGGTTTCTATATAGAGTATTATGTCATCTGCAAATAGTGAAAGTTTCAATTCTTCCTTGCCTATTTGCAAGGCTTTTATTTCTTTTTGTTGTCTCATTGCTGTGGCTGGGAATTCCAGTACTATGTTAAACAACAGTAGTAAGAGTGGACATCACTGTCCACTATAGAGAAAAGTTCTCAGTTTTTCCCCATTGAGGATGATGTTAGCTGTTGGTTTTTCATGTAAGGCATTTATCATGTTCAAGTATGTTCCCTCTAAACTTACTTTGTTGAGGGTTTTTATCACGAGTAGATGTTGCACTTTGTCAAATGCTTTTTGCATCTATGAAAATGATCTTATGATTCTTATTCTTTCTCTTGATGGAATGTATCACATTGATTGTTTGCAAATATTGAACATCTTGGCATCCCACTTGATTGTGGTGAATGATTTTTTTTAATATATTGTTTGATTCAGTTTGGTAGTATTTTGTTGAAGATTTTTGCAACTATGTTAATCAGAGTTATTGGCCTGTAGATCTCTTTTTTTTGTGGTGTCTTTATCTGGTTTTAGTGTCAGGGTAATGCTGCCTCATAGTATAAATTTGGAAGTGTTCCTTCCTTTTCTATTTTTTGGAATGGTTTGAGAAGATAGGTATTAACTCTTCTTTAAATAATTGGTAGAATTTGCCTGAAGCCATCTGGCCCTAGACTTTTTTTTGTAGGAAGTTTTTTGATTAGTCTGATTGAATTGCCTTGTTGGTAATCAGTTTGTTCAATTTTTCTATTTCTTCCTGTTTCAGTTTTTGTTTTGTTTATATGTTTATAGAAATTTATCCATTTTTCTAGTTGTCCAATTTGGTGGCATATCATTTTTCACAATATTCTCTTATAATTGTGTTTCTGTAGTGTTTGTTGTTATTTCTCTCCACTTATTTGTG
>NW_021893635.1:0-629 GCF_006229205.1 Suricata suricatta
TACCCAATGGTCTGTGCTTTGATGCTGATTAAATATGATAATAGGGTTTCCAGGTATGCCTGTGCCTTTTCTAATGTGATTAATTTCCCCTTGCTCACAACTGGGATTTCTCTTGCATCAAAAAAATACTGATAAAAATTATTTTAATTGCAAGAGAATACGGTGTTAGAATTGTTCTGATTTGTATGTATGTATGTATTTATTTATTTTTCGGCGACAGAGACAGCACGAGCAGGGGAGGGTCAGAGAGAAAGGGAGACACAGAATCCGGAGCAGGCTCTAGGCTCTGAGCTAGCTGTCAGCACAGAGCCTAACGCGGTGCCCGAACCCACGAACCACGAGATCATGACCTGAGCCAAAGTCGGACGCTTATCTCACTGAGACACCCAGAAGTCCCCCCATAAATACATGTTTAAATAAACAAATTAGTTCTGATTTTCATACTATCTTATGTTTTTCAAATTTGTAAATCATTTATTTGCACAAATTTTGCATTAGATTTATAGAGTTGATTAGATTTATGATTTCCAGAAGAGACTTAATATGCAACAGAATCCACTTCTATTTCCATGTATAGTATATCCTGTCACTGGATAGTCCTAATCTAAGTGATATTAAATTTTTAAATT
>NW_021893636.1:0-629 GCF_006229205.1 Suricata suricatta
AGGTACCAAAAGTGTAATTTTTTAAAAACAGTTCTTTAACTTTATTTTGAGAGAGAGAGCGTGCATGCACGAGCAGGAAAGAGGGGCCGAGGGAGAGAGAAAGAGAGAGAATCTCAGGCTGAGCATGGAGCCCAATGTGGGACTTGATCCCACAACCCTGGGATCATGACCCGAACCGAATCACGAGTCAGATGCTTGACCGAGTCACCCAGGCACCCCCAAAAGTATAATGTCTTTTTCCAGAGGAGGAGAAGGTCTATCCAACGGGACCTTGCTTATATGCAAAGAATTTCCTCCAGGAAATTCTCTCAAATCTCTTTATGCACAGTCTGATGGGGACCTAATGGTGTATTTCCACCACACGTTGCACTTTCCCGTTGGTGGCTGATTCTTCAAGAGCTCAGACAGGTGTGCTGGGGGATGTGACACAGGCCCAGCGGAAGGAACAGCATCTGTAAGGGGCCCAGACAGCCTGATCTTTTGAGGAAGCAAAAGACGTTACGAGTGACCAGGTTGTGAGTTCCAAGAATTTAGAAAGAGAAGTAGGAATTGAAAGCGGAGACACATTTGTCAGGGGCCGGGTCACGGTTATTCTGTGCTGAGGGGTGGGGCTTTCTCGAGGGGCAGTG
>NW_021893637.1:0-629 GCF_006229205.1 Suricata suricatta
TGTTGTATCTCATTTTCTTTTTAATATTTAAGGTAGATTCTCATTAGAAAAGATAAATAATAGGGTGCTAGGGTGACTCAGTCAGTTAAGCATCAGACCCTTGATTTTAGCTCAGGTCATGATCTCCTAGTTTGTTAGGTTGAGCCCCACATTAGGCTCTGTGCTGACAGTGTGGAGCCTGCTTGGGATTCTCTCTCTCTCCCTCTCTGTCTGCCCCTCCCAGGCTTGTACTCTGTCTCTCTCACAAAATAAATAAAACATAAAAAGTTATTTTAAAAAAGATAATTAATATATGCCACTTACTAGTTGTTGACTGGCCTTAGAAGATAGAAATAGACTATTTCCAAGGCTATTTTCATCCCTAAAATTCTAAGTGCAGAGTTACAATAGGGAAATGTCAAGTTTATACAAGTCACTCAGAATTTCTTGTACTATGCACAGAACACTCAGAAGTGTCTCCATTAATGAGCCATTCCCTTTTTCATTGCTAGTATACTTCAGAGATACAAATGTTTTCAGATCACAAAATTCACCACTAGAGAATTCCCTCATTCTTGATATAAGACGAAGTGATGTATAGAATTGATGTTACATCAGTATCTATTTAAAAGTATCTCATTAGAACTATA
>NW_021893638.1:0-629 GCF_006229205.1 Suricata suricatta
GGCTTGCAGCTCACGGGCATGCACACGGAGGACTGGCAGGAGGGCTGGCAGCTCCCAGAGGACTGGCAGGAGGGCACACACACAGGCTTGCAGCTCACGGGCACACACATGGAGGACTGGCAGGAGGGCTGGCAGCTCCTGGAGGACTGGCAGGAGGGCTGGCAGCACCCGGAGGACTGGCAGGAGGGCACGCACATGGGCTTGCAGCTCACGGGCACACACATGGAGGACTGGCAGGAGGGCTGGCAGCTCCCAGAGGACTGGCAGGAGGGCACGCACACAGGCCTGCAGCTCACAGGCAGGCACACGGAGGACTGGCAGGAGGGCTGGCAGCACATGGAGGACTGGCAGGAGGGCACACACACGGGCTTGCAGCTCACGGGCACACACACAGTGGGTCTGCAGCTCACGGGCACGCACACGGCGGGTCTGCAGCTCACGGGCACGCACACAGTGGGTCTGCAGCTCACAGGCACACAGCAGGACGCCTGGCAGGGGCTGGAGGAGCAGCAGGACGCCTGGCAGCCCGGGGGGCAGCTGGTGTGGCACATGTCGGCGTGGGGCGGGCTGGTGTCGGGAGGGAGGAGGCGGTGATGTCTGGAGGCTCCTTCCCCTGGCGGCCTTTATAC
>NW_021893639.1:0-629 GCF_006229205.1 Suricata suricatta
CCCGTGCTGCTCCGAAGTGCATCCTGGCCATTTCCGTGGTAGAAGGGAACAGTGGGGGTCTCTGTGAGACCAGGCCCCACTCAGCAGGAAGAGCCACCTCTCGCTGCACCAGCCCACTGGAGGCCACCGCCAGCCACTCGTCCTGACGGTGCACACGCAGCCAGAGCAGAGGGGCTGGTGGGTGCCTGCTCCCTCCAGAGCCATCACATATGGGTGCTGCGGATTCCCTGTGAAGACCCTCCCGCCCACGGGGCCCTCATGGCCCCCACACGCTCTGAAATGTGGCTCACACGTGGTAACAGGCACCCTCTACCCAAGTTCCTGGCACGTGCCCTCCTCCCATGGGCATCGGGGTGCTCGCTATCATGCGCTGTCGGGACAGAGGGCAGTGTGTTCCCAGCAGGTGCTTCTCCCTGGCACTTGTGGTCCGTGGAACCATTGTGGACCCGCTGCACATGAATGCCCGATGACTGAGGCAGTCTCCTGGGTTTGCTATCCCAGAAGATTCTGCGGGGCTATTTAACCGCCAATTCCCTGGGGCACTTTGCTCTCCCTGGTGGAAAATCTTCGAGACGTCACCAGCTCAGGGGACAAGCGTGTGGCCGGCCACCCCACGCTGCAGCCATCCT
>NW_021893640.1:0-629 GCF_006229205.1 Suricata suricatta
ACTATACTATACCTATATATGGTGTTACTATGATGGGTTTAATTCAAATAGCAGAATTGTGTAATATAAACCCTTTAGCTGTAATATTTAACGCTTGTATATTGCTCTTCAAATGTCATAGTGCTTTCATCTATATAATTGCATTTTTACCCTCCCAGGGGTGCTTGGTGGTGCAGTGTGAGGGAAAACTGTGAAAAAGGGGTACATGGGTTAAGGCGAAAATGCAAATATGCAGCCTGAGACCTTATCAAATTAGGCCGCAGTTATCTGTCCCGTCAGAACATGCATTAATTTATCAGCACAGAGCTTCACGTAGCACGTCCCTAACGGATATTCGCAGACTACAGAAGAAAAAGAAAATTTTGGAAATTGTGTCACTGGCATGGATCATGAGGGGACTGGGCCATAGTCGGGCTGCTGGGGGACAGTTGGGAGTGGCTTGCAGAGAAGTGGTACTGGAATAAAGTTAAGATGACTTTGAGGGAGGATTTCTGGTTCCCTGAAGTTTTTTGGGGAAGGGGTTGGGAGGGGAGAGGAGTGTTTTTTTTACTTCTTAACGTCCCCTAACTTATGCCTGGAGAATACTATGTTCAAGTTCTACCCAGCCCTTCTTAGCCGGCCCCAAGAGG
>NW_021893641.1:0-629 GCF_006229205.1 Suricata suricatta
GATCACCCAACAACGGATGCTCTCTGATGTTGGGAATGGATTGAACTTCCTTGTCTCACACCCGGGGCTAGACCACCCCCTGTGAGTAAAACCCAATCAATTTTTGTGGAGGAAACCCATGAGTGAGTCTTTGACTCCCCCCACCCCATCCCTAATCCTTTCTCCTTCCCCAATGGGCATAAGATTCATCCAATCTGCATAAAGGCAAAGACCCAATCAGGAATAACCGGAAGGAAATCAAAGCATCTCATCGAGTACTGGTCTCCAATTGGAGGTTAGTGCTGAAAGGGGTGGGGCACCAGGGCTGCGAAAGGTCCAATAAAGCCTTGGGCTCCAAAGAAGAAATCCAGAGCCATCCATCCTTGGAGTCACAGACGTGAGGTCCCCGCCAGGTCCCAGATCCTAGCACCAGGATGACTGCCTCAGAGCCAGTAAGTTGCTGCCCCAGCGACGGACATTCCCATCCCATGCAGCCCAAGTGGGCAGGTTTCCTTGTTCTTTCTTTTTGAGGTGAGCAGATTTAAGAATTTCAATGTTTTTTTTTTCTTAATTGCCCCCCCCTTCTTTTTTGTTTTTGAGAGACAGAGAGAGAGAGAGAGAGAGAGAGAGAGAGAGAGAGCGCGCGCGCG
>NW_021893642.1:0-629 GCF_006229205.1 Suricata suricatta
TCTCCAAATAGTAAATATCATGGTTGGTTGTGTATCTTCTGGTTATTTATTCCTCCTTCCCTAATTGATTTTAAAAATGGTTTTCCATATGTAGTCTTATCTCTGTATTTCTCTTGCTACAAAAAGCAACCACAAAAGGTGCAATACAGTTTGGGTAAGGAAATTCTGTACCCAACAGATCAAGAATTAACACTGGTTATGAACAAGGAGAGCTAAAAAAATAATGTGGATACTTGTGCCACAGAAATAATCCCAACAACTGCATATATATTATCACATGTAATCTTTCTTCTGTCTAGAATTTAAATGACAAATATGCGAGGTTAGGATCACCTGGATGGCTCAGTTAAACGTTTGCCTCTCGATTTCAGCTCAGGTCACGATCTCACAGTTCAGGAGTTCAAACTCTGAATCGGGTTCTGTGCTGATAGCAAGAAGCCTGCTTGGGAAACTCTGTCTCTACTCTGCTGGCACTCTTGCTATATCTTCTCAAAATAAGATAAATAAGCATTTAATAAAAAGATTCTCTCTCCCTCTGTCCCTCTCCCCTGCTCACTCTCTCTAAATTTAAAAAAAATCAAATAAAATTTAACATTTGAGAAGTAATTTCCCAAGAGCAATCACTTAGA
>NW_021893643.1:0-629 GCF_006229205.1 Suricata suricatta
AGAGAATTCTGGGCTAACGGTTACTTTATCTCAGCATTATTCCAGTATATTCTGGCCGCAATTGCTTATTCTCGGGAAGGTGGCTACCGTCTGGCTGCTACCCCTCGGTCGGCAGTCTGCCCGTCAGCTTGCGTCACCAGATTCTCTTTGCCGCTGTAGTTTCACGGCTTGCGTGCAAACGGGAAAAGGCAAATGCCGCTTGGAGTTTGGGGGGATGGTTCTTTAGTCTGAGAACACAGGTATTTCACCAACTCTACAAAATTCTCAGCCATTATTTCTTTGAATATTGCTTCTCCCGTCCTGTCTAATCTCTCCTGGAAAGTCTCTGTGTGCACGTGTACACGTGCACGCATGCACACGCAAACATACACCCCCACGCTGAACCTTCTCCTTCTACCCCCACTTACGTTCATCATTCCTAGATTTCCACTTTTTAAAAACTCCTTCCGTGCTGCGGTCCGGGCCAGTTCCTGCGCACCGGGTGGTGTGCGTCAGAGCAGGGCTCTGCGGTCAGATCGCAGGGTTCCGCCTCTGGCTCCACATTTGTCAGCGGTGTGACTCCGGGCACCGGCACTTACCCTCTCTGACGCAGTGTCATTCGTAAGACAGCGCAGACAACAGTGTCACCC
>NW_021893644.1:0-629 GCF_006229205.1 Suricata suricatta
AGAGAATTCTGGGCTAACGGTTACTTTATCTCAGCATTATTCCAGTATATTCTGGCCGCAATTGCTTATTCTCGGGAAGGTGGCTACCGTCTGGCTGCTACCCCTCGGTCGGCAGTCTGCCCGTCAGCTTGCGTCACCAGATTCTCTTTGCCGTTGTAGTTTCACGGCTTGCGTGCAAACGGGAAAAGGCAAATGCCGCTTGGAGTTTGGGGGGACGGTTCTTTAGTCTGAAAACACAGGCATTTCACCAACTCTACAAAATTCTCAGCCATTATTTCTTTGAATATTGCTTCTCCCGTCCTGTCTAATCTCTCCTGGAAAGTCTCTGTGTGCACGTGTACACGTGCAGGCATGCACACGCAAACATACACCCCCACGCTGAACCTTCTCGTTCTACCCCCACTTACGTTCATCATTCCTAGATTTCCATTTTTTAAAAACTCCTTCCGTGCTGCGGTCCGGGCCAGTTCCTGCGCACCGGGTGGTGTGCGTCAGAGCAGGGCTCTGCGGTCAGATCGCAGGGTTCCGCCTCTGGCTCCACATTTGTCAGCGGTGTGACTCCGGGCACCGGCACTTACCCTCTCTGACGCAGTGTCATTCGTAAGACAGCGCAGACAACAGTGTCACCC
>NW_021893645.1:0-1394 GCF_006229205.1 Suricata suricatta
AAAATGGGATTTACCATTCACCTATAAGTTTTTCTTTACTAAAAAGCTTCAGATGCTTTAATGCTTTTGTCCTGTTTCTCAGAAGTGGCACTTAGAGTCATCTGAAACTTGGCATCACTTGAGCCGTAAGGATGAGCTCCCCAGGACAGAATTTTGTCCTACTTTGTGTGCTATTCCTAGATTCTTAACTACAGGGTGTGGCACTGAATCAATGGGTAATTTAGAGTATATTACCCATAAAGATAGCCAGCTTATTATTCAGGCAACTTTTGCAAAGCCCATCCCCCAAGCAGGTGAGGGGTGCATGCCTTTGCTCCCTTTGTGTCCTATTAGCGCCCTGTCACAGAACCTTGTGCCCTACTACTTCAGCTATTGACATGTAGGCTTCTGAGGTCACAAGCCACGCCCAATTTGTTTGTAGCTCCCACGCCTAGGGAATGCCTGAGCTGTTGGTTGAAATGAACTAGTTAGAGCATATTCTCTGGTGAGATCATGTTTTTCTTGAAACGAAGAATCTCACTTATACTGTACAACGTCAGGTATAACCTGCAGACCCCTTACAGTGTTTACAAGGGCTCATACTTGGGATAAAGCCCACAGGATAAATCATGTGAAATGATTTAATGCCATGGTTTTCTCTCCTGGATAGGATAAAGATGGAAAACCCCTCCTGCCAAAAGAGCCCAAGGAATCACTTCCAGTAAGCAAACCACTTTTCTCTGAGTAGATCTTTCTTGTTTGGTCCTGATTGTTAGTTCTGGAAAAGCATAGCCTTCATTTTAATAAGTCGATTGGCTGTAAGTAGTGATATCATTTGAAGAATGAGCAAACAGTTGAGATGGCGATTGTTGACACATTTTCTGGTTCTTACAGCCCATGAGTGAAGACTTCCTTCTTGATGCTTTGTCTAAGGACTTTACTGGTTCCCCAGACTCTTCATCTCTTGTAAGTCTGAAACTCCTGGTTTTATTTCCTTACTTTATGGTGGCAGAAAGAAATGGAAACTGGTGACTTAGAATCTGACTTTGGAGCTGAGGAAATAATCATAAAATTAAAGGCTTTCAACCCATTGTACCCATGAAATATGTTGCATCCTGAAAGTGTGTCAGCACAGTAGACATTTGCAACAATGTAACTAATTGAACCAAGGAGTGTACACTCTATTAAGTACACCTATTAAAAGAGAATTTAAAATTCACTTTATACAAAGGTACATCTCAAATAATTTTACCTGTTAATATTTTTACAATTAATCATTTTCCATAATTACCTCCTAGGAAAACTTAGCTCTGAGTAGAATAGATAGTTCCGCAAAGAGAATTCTGTTACTAGAAATTTTAGGAAGTGTTGGGTAATGGTAAGCAGGTTTCTCTACTACAGGATTTAAAAGAAAA
>NW_021893646.1:0-629 GCF_006229205.1 Suricata suricatta
AAGGAAAGAAAGGAAAGGAAGGAAGGAAGGAAGGAAGAAAGAAAGAAAGAAAGAAAGAAAGAAAGAAAGAAAGAAAGAAAGAAAGAAAGAAAGAAAGAAAGAAAGAAAAGAAAGGAAGGAAGGAAGGAAGGAAGGAAGGAAGGAAGGAAGGAAGGAAGGAAGGAAGGAAGGGAGGGAGGAAGGATGGAAGAACGGAAGAAGGGAAGAAAGCCAAACATATTTTAAAAGAAGAAGAAGAAGAAAAGAAGAGAAAGAGAGAGCTGGGCTTTTACTTTTTACTCCTTATGCTTATGCAGATGTTAGATTTTTCACTAACAAATAGAAAAAATAAGAATCCTAGTCTGTCTTATTTCGGCCCTCAGGACCTGCCTGGAGCAGAGTGTTCTGGAAATTATTCCCAGTCTCTGCCTCCCAAGACCACTTCTAAGTTTCACTCATGGTTGATTTCTCAAGTTTTAGTCCAGACTGTACTCAACGAAACTTCTTTATTTTTTTTTAAATTTTTTTAATATTTATTTATTATTGAGACAGAGAGAAACAGAGCATGAGTAGGGGAGGGACAGAGAAAGAGAGGGAGACACAGAATCTGAAGCAGGTTCCAGGCTCTGAGCTGTCAGCACAGAGGCCAA
>NW_021893647.1:0-629 GCF_006229205.1 Suricata suricatta
TTAAAATGCGACAGAGTTCACTGTTCAGAGTGAGATTCAGCTGTTTTCTTGAACAAATGCTCCCTGCGGTGCTGCAAGTCTTTAATTAATGTCCAAAGTTCAGAAAGGAGTTGATTTGGACTATCTCTTGCCAGTTTTCTTGCTGCTTTCATGCAATTTTCAGAAGCCCTTGTTCTGCCGTTTTTGCTGGTATCTATTATAAAGTCATAAAAGCATGTTAAAATGCAAACCTGAGCAATTATTATTTTGTTTTCAACTGTGCATGTTCTCTCTGAATGATGATGATGATGATGATGAGGTGATGATATAATAGTAATACTAATATAACATTTTTGAGAACAATGTGCCAAACACCATTCTAATGATTTTAAATGTATTATCTCAGTTATTCTTCAAAATAAGCCTATTAGGCAGGTACTTTTACCATCCCAGTTCACAGGCAAAGAAAATGTGATGGAGAGTTTAAGTAACTTGCCTAAAATCAATAAGAACTGAGTGGTGGGAACTGGATGTGAGCCCAGGCCGTCTGGCTCTGGAATCAAGGGCTGTGAGGCAATGTGGAATAATAGGGATTACCAGAATGAAAAAACCTCACTCGGTATTTCAAAAACCTTAACCCACTAAATAGG
>NW_021893648.1:0-629 GCF_006229205.1 Suricata suricatta
AGGTTAACCATTACTCACCCCACGTGGGGGTCTTTAGCCCACCCCAAAATTGGTTAGTTTTGAAAAAGCACTAAAGGTCATGATTGGGTCCCGCCAAAAGTAATGAACACTCTGGACAATGTGTCTGGTTAGAATTGCTGCAAAGGCTGTTATACAATGATGATTGGATTACTGTGCCTATGACATAATTTTCTGTAACCCCCCCCCCCTTTACAAGCCCCATAAAAACCCTACCCAGCCTTTGATTGAGGCTCTCAGCACGAATCCACTGTGTTGGTGAGGTCTGGGAGCCTGAGCTTAAGCCTGAATAAACGACCTTTGCTTTTGCATAAGTGAGTCGGTCTCCCTGGTGGTCTCTGGATTTGGGGAATATTGTGATCTGGGCATAACACAATCAGTAAAATCATCACTTTGTCTTGTCAAATTCATTTCATTTAATCACTTAGTTCAAGAACTAAAATGTCAGTGTCTCCAAAATTGTAGAGGTGGTTATTTTAAATATGAGGCTCAATATAATATTAATTAAATTATAATAAGCTGGCCATTCATAAATCACTCCTACCCCTTCACACTTGTCTTCTTCTTTTGCATACAGATTACAATACCAAGAACGTGTTGACCTAGGCAGA
>NW_021893649.1:0-629 GCF_006229205.1 Suricata suricatta
TCCTTAAGGATTTGACTTCTGTTACTTGTACTTGGCATTCAGAAATATATTGTTGGTTTTTTAATCACACCTCATGGTTCTAAAATTCCTCACCCTTGATTGTGAATGATAAAACAATCTGTGGAAAGCTGATCTTATTAAAGTTACTGGGGCACCTGGGTGGTTCCGTGAGCCAAGCAATGGACTTTAGCTCAGGTCACAATCTTGCAGTTCATGAGTTTGAGCCCTGCGTTGGGCTCGGTGCTGACACCTCAGAGCCTGGAGCCTGCTTCAGACTCTGTGTCTCCCTTTATCTCTGCCCTTCCCCCACTGGCGCTCTGTCCGTCTCTCAAAAATAAATATTAAAACATTTTGAATTTTATTATTCAGTTTGATCTGGGATTTTTTTTAATCATCTAGTAGATATACTTATTTCAAATCTTTTAAAAAAACTTTTAGTGTTTTTAAATTTATTTTTGAGAGAGACAGAGCATGATCAGGGGAGGGGCAAGAGAGAGGAGACCCAGAATCCAAAGCAGGTTCCAGGCTCCGAGCTGTCAGCACGGAGCCCAATGCAGGGCTCGAACTCGTGAACTGCAAGATCAGGACCTGAGCTGAAGTCAGTCGTTCAGCCGACAGAGCTACCCAGG
>NW_021893650.1:0-629 GCF_006229205.1 Suricata suricatta
GTATGTCTTTCACATGAAGGGGAGGTGACCAAACTTACAGAACATGAGGAAACTATTTTGATGGGTAGAGGGGGCCCCTAAACACAAACTATGTGTGCTTCCTATCAGCCTCAAGAGCTGGCAAGCATTCTTGGATGTTAGAAATCTCCCAGTCAACTCAGCAAAGAAAGGACACCTCAAGCAAAACCATTAAGTCTTCTAGAAAGCTGACTGTGATCCTGAGACTCACAATGTCTTTCTAGCTAGAGGGGGAAAAAAAAGAGAGAGAGAGAAAATAAAAACAATGGAACAAGAAACCAGAACTTCTTTTTCAACACCAAATTCAATTGTCAAAACTGTGTGGCAAAAACACTTGAGTAGAAAATATCCCATGTTTTCAATAAAGAGAAGAGTCAAAAATCATCAGTATATAAAGCAGACCTAATAGTTTGATAGATTTGGTTTTCTAAATTATTTGGAATTTTTCCTCCACTTGCTTTCAAGTTAAAAACATGACCAAGATAGATACAGAAAAGCACGTGCTTTTGTGATGACAAGTAAATATATGTCTTATTCTTTTCCAGACACAGAACCATGTGGAAGGCAGAAGGCTATGCTTTTCAGAAATTAAGGCAGATCAAACAGCATTA
>NW_021893651.1:0-629 GCF_006229205.1 Suricata suricatta
ATATTTTTGAATATATATATGTTAATGCTGAATTTTATTAATTGAATTAGCTACTGAAGGCAGTTTGAATACAGTTAGAATACTATAGCTTTTATTACATGTGTTTTTTAAGTCTATTCACCTGGCCTATTTTATTTTGTTCACTGAAAAACTAGTTAAGGTGTTAATATATTTATATAGTTTATTCCTTTTATAATTTAAAAATCATGAATTGCCCCTGAATAATCTGGATGTCTACAATACAGACATGTGTATAAACTATACTTTCTAATGCTTAACAATTAGATTTCCCTAACTTCCATTTGTCAAATAAAACATTGTTTCAAAGTTCTTTCTTCAGCAGTTTACAAATTCAAATTTTCTGTTCTTAAACATTTTGAATTTTCCTACTAGGAAGTTGAAATCTGCAGAGTAAAAGCCTCAACCTTCCCTTCCCAGCGTGTACATAAATCAGATCAGCACTTTAAATATGACTTTGTTTGCCGGTTGTACTTCAACACAGGTAAAAAAATAAAAGATTGAAATGATGCAAATATTTATCTGAACTAACACTGAGAAATAGTGCAATGGAAGAGGATTTTTTAATTCATCACATGGAGCAAAAATACAGAATATGTTTACATTACTTT
>NW_021893652.1:0-629 GCF_006229205.1 Suricata suricatta
AACACTACCAGTGTGGACTAATGGAGATGGAGACTCTCAAAAGCAAAAGAAGCCTATGACCCCCACATACCTATAGGCAGGTAGCAGACTATAAAATTTTACAGCTGCACACATGATACCTTTTATGGAAAAGGTAGGAGGACTCAGAGGGCCAAACCAAGGAACCAGAGGGCAGAGGCAAGAGCCACGAAGGGTCATTTCTGGGCAAAAATAAGTCTAAGTCCTAATAAGGGAACTTTGAACATTTTCCTGGCTAGATTTCAGAATTGTTTTGGGCCAAGGACTCCTGTGTATTTCCTGTTTTTCCCCTTTTGAACAGAAGGCATGTCCACAGCAATAAGCTGTGTGTCCCACCAGAGTATGTTGGGTGTGTGAGGGACAGAGAGCCCATCTCCTTAGTTCACAGTCTTCAGTTTGCTGGGAATGGTACTAAGAACCCGGACCTAAGGAAGTACACCCAGTGAGCTCCATCTGTAGCTGGACTTGATTTCGATGATGAGGTTCTGGAATTTAGGCTGATGTTAGAGTGCGGTGAGACCCTGGGGGGCCTTGGGAGAGGGTGAGGGAGCTGTGCAAGTGAGAGGGGGTGAATCATTGAGGACCAGAAGACTGTGGTAGCCAGTCTCCAA
>NW_021893653.1:0-629 GCF_006229205.1 Suricata suricatta
TCGTAACATGGCTGCTGGGTGAACAGTCCGTACATTCACTGACTCCAGGAAGTTTGTGGTGCTGTTGCTTTGGGGGTCTATGTTTTTAAAAATAGAATGTACCAATAATTTGCAATTGTTTTGTTGAATATCTGATCTTAGCCTAGTTATCAATGAAGCCTTAATTTGCCGGTGATAGAAGTGGTTAAAAAAGGGTACAACCGGCCTCCCAAATGTGGTGGCAGAAACGCGAGGTGTGTTAGTGGGTGTGAATTTAATGTATTATTGAGCAGGTAAACTGAATTAATTATGCCTCAGAGGGCCAGGTTGAGTTATTGATGATTGGTTTTCAAACATTCTATAAAATGACCTATAAGCAGGTATTTTCTTGAGAACACATTGGAAGCATTTTGTCAGGTTCTTTGATTTATAATCTTTGGAACCTGCTTTCATTTTGTGTAATGACAATGAAAGTGTATGGTAATTGATCATGAAAGTAATACTTGTGAAGTACTTGTGGGTGTGTGTTATAGTGCTAGCTATTGAAGTAAATTGATAAAAGAAGACATTGTGGGTATAAGAAAATGTTTCCCTTTTCCACTGTATATTAAGGAGCTTGATGAAATTTTATGTTGGTCTTCTATGGTGAA
>NW_021893654.1:0-629 GCF_006229205.1 Suricata suricatta
CACCATCAAGATCCTGTGATGTTACAAACTAGGGAGCACCTTAGCAAAAATTGACTGAGAATGTGTTTGGTTCTAGGCAACTAAAGAAACGCTACAGAATGGAGTACTGGAACTCCACCCTGGACAGTGGCTTTATATTGATGGGGATTCTGAATGACAGTGGGTCTCCTGAGCTGCTGTGTGCCACAATCACAGTCCTGTACCTGTTGGCCCTGACCAGCAATGGCCTGTTGCTCCTGGTCATCACAATGGATTCCCGGCTCCACATGCCCATGTACTTCCTGCTTGGGCAGCTCTCGCTCATGGACCTCCTCTTCACATCTGTTGTCAGTCCCAAGGCCCTTGTGGATTTCCTGCGCAGTGAAAACACCATCTCGTTTGCAGGCTGTGCCCTTCAGATGTTTCTGGCATTGATGCTGGGCAGTGCAGAGGACCTGCTCCTGGCCTTCATGGCCTATGATAGATATGTGGCCATTTGTCATCCTCTGAACTACATGGTCTGCATGAGGCCAAGGGTCTGCTGGCTCATGGTGGCCACAGCCTGGATCCTGGCATACATGAATGCTCTAGGACATACCTTCTATACCATGCAGTATCCCTTCTGCAAAGTCCGGAAGATCAGACACCTG
>NW_021893655.1:0-629 GCF_006229205.1 Suricata suricatta
GGCCCCTCAGGCGCTGTGCTAAAATTGCAGTTTCGGTTCCCCCTTTACCCTAGCCTTTTCCTAAAAATCACTTGACCCTGTTTCCTAGCAACCGACCTAGGTCAGCTGCCTTGCTTCCCGCCTTGAACCCTTTATAAGATGTTTGTGTTCTCCCAATAAATGAGGCTTGATCAGAGACTTTGTCTTGCCTCCATTCTCTGTGCCCCCTGCCCCCCAATTCTCACTCCCTCCCTCAGGACCTGCATTGACTGACCTGCGGGCCGGGTCACCGTTTCATGATGTGGAGCCTCTTTTCAGGTGCTTATTGGCCATTTGCTTATGTTTTTAAGGAGTGACTCTTCAAGTTGAGTCCATTTTTATGATTCCCTCGAAACAGTTCCTTTTTATATTTTGGATACAAGTCCTTTGTGAGATGTATGTATTTTGTCCATGGTGTGGCATCGTTTTTCAGCTTCTTAATGGTGTCTTCTAAAGAGCAGACCTTTTCAGTTCCTTTGAAGTTCAGTTTAGCAGTGTTTCCTGTCGGTCCTCCTTTCTTTTTCTTTCTTTCTTTCTTTCTTTCTTTCTTTCTTTCTTTCTTTCTTTCTTCCTTCCTTCCTTCCTTCCTTCCTTCCTTCCTTCCTTCCTTC
>NW_021893656.1:0-3159 GCF_006229205.1 Suricata suricatta
ACTCCTGGCGGCCCAAAGCGACTCCAGTCTTATTCACTCAAGATGCAAAATAGAGGGGAAGGGGTTCGGACCCCCTCCCCGAACCCAGGGTAACCCTGCAAGTGGAGGGAATTTAATTTGATTGTGACTCTGACGGACGAGGACATGGGACAGTCTACTTCAAACCCCTAGATCTTTTTGCAGGAACAAATGGCCGACCTTCAACACTGGATGGCCAGAAGATGGAACCTTTGAACCCTGGTTAAAATCTTTTATTTCTCCTAGGATCCTAGTGGCAAAAGAAGTATTGGAGCTCTTCAGTAACATTTCTGGCTTCCCCTTCCTCTCTTTGTTTCTGCACCTACTTGGATGTGATATACCTCATTGTCTCCTCTCAGCCTCAGGGGCTGGGAACAAAGGCACTCCCAGGGACATCTAGGTTTTGGGAGCTAGGGAGATGCTCTTGTCTTTTCTCCCACCCTGAAAATGGCCCCAGTTATCTGTGAAAGTCACCTGTCTGAACCTCCAGAGGTAAGCTAGTTTGTCATCTAAATTTTAAATGCACATGTGCTTTTGTCTGGGGTATTAAGTGGGAGCCTGGACATGACTTCCCACCCCAAGGCCACACCCAGAGGTCGGTTGGCCCTTTAGTAAATCTGTGAACACCTGCTTTGTGGCCACTTCTGTACTTGTTTGTCCAGTTGTTATTGTCTTTGTTTTTGGTCTTGTCTGTGGAAAGTCTATGGGAGGGAACGTAATAACCTCTGGTGTGTATGTGAGTGTGAATGTTCAACTCAGTCTGGCAAGCCTGCCTAGTGTCTATGTAGGCATTGAAATAGTTTTCAATTGTAAGTCACAAAGCTGAGACCGCTATGGCTAAGCGTTACCTCAGTTCCTTTGGGACACGGCCAGATGGGCATCTGACTGGTCTCCTCGTTAGAGGAGGCACCCCTACCCTTTGTCTGTCTTTGCGACACCACATCACGAGAACATGGGGCTGGAACTGTGCAGAGGAGGAGACCTTACTGGTCTGGCTGAAATAAACTCATACTGAAGGGGACACTGACTCTCTCTGTGTTCCTCTGCCTTGTAGATGTGAGGGCTTTTCCCTCACTCATTTTCCTGGTTAACAGCTATAATTGGAGAAAAGTTTAAAACTGAAAACTCTCCTTCTCTGCCCCCTCCCCCCTTGGGAGCCTCTTCTCTTGCTCTCCCTTCCCCCATTCATTTCTGTACCACCTGGGTGGGGAAGAGCAGGCCTGCATAACTGGCTCAGGTCTCAGGCAAGGCCAGCTTCTCCCTCTGCCCTAGGTAATAAGAAACAAGAGACCCCAGAAGTCAGATTTTGTTGCACCAAATTTCCAAGTCAAAAATTAACTAGGGCACAAAGGGTCCCTGGGCTACCTGGGCTCAAGCGAAACTAATTCAGTGTTTAAGTTTGTTGGTTTGAAATAAAAACAGAAACTTATGTTCTATCTGAATCTGCCAAAAGTCAAATAGGATCTTATGATCTCTGCTCCAATTTTAACAAGTGTATGTTAAAAGGATGGTTAATTTGGTCTGTTCTATAGTTTTCATGAGTAATTGTTATAATAGTTTTAGAGGTTCTTGGTAACTTAAAACATTAAGGTTTTACTTGATGATGAATTGAAACTGAATTCATTGGCTAACAAAATAAGAACTAAAGCACAATCCACAATGAGTGATGGATATATTGGTATAGGATGAGGTCTGTAGATGCTTGGGCTTTTGACTTGTGGCAAAACAACTGGGGATATTTGAAACTGTTAAAAACCTGCTTTGTACTTAATTAGTTCATAAATTTACCATCTAAGAAAAGTTCTGGTATAAACATCTTTCAGTTGGTTACTAAGTCCTCAATTGAAGACTAGGGATTCAGACTGATGGGAAAAATAAAAAAAGCGACCCTATAGGCAGGAAATTGAGGATATGTAAAAAAGATATAAGAAATGAAAATGCATTTTTGTTGAGGGTAAAAGAAAGTAATTTTGTCCTAAATGAGATTGGTTGTTTGGAAAGAAATGGCTTTGGCACAAACTTTAAGGGAAAGGAAAGTTGTAGAATGTTTGTGAAAGGAAATCATTGAAAAGGAATTTTATGTGTGAGGTTGAGATAAATGAAAATTTAAAGGTATATTGGTATAGGGTTAAAATTCTGCTTTTCTCTCCATTCAAGAGACAAGTTCCCCCCCACCTTTGATCTACTTTTGATAAGATTATGTAAATAAAGGGTTTCTCTTTTGTCAAGAAGGCCAAAGCTTTAGGCCTTATCTTTATCAGGTCTTTGATTGCTTAGTTAAAACTTCTCTGAGGTTAAAAGTTAGGTTTTGCTAAAGGATCCCAAAGGCAAATGAGATCTTTTATTACCACTTTGGTTAAATAAATGGAGTTTTCAGATTTGCAACAATTTGTAATTCTATTTAGGATGTCCTTTGTAATTTCCTAAGGTTTTTAACAAATTTCCCAGTATTCAAATGGTAGAGAAGTCTTTTGACCAATTAGGCTCTTTCATTTGGGATGCCAAGTTACTTAAAAAGCACTGTTGTATAGGTTATATTCTATGGGTAAATGCTGCAATTGCTCAAATATACGTGCAGTTCCTAAAGTTTTAATGTTTTGGTATAAGATCATTACTTAACATCTTCAGTAATCAAAATGTTAAAGTGTCACTGAATTTCTTTGTTAAAGTGCATCATAATGAACTCTCAGATCGTTAGATTCTGTCATAAAACGTGTTCTTCCTCAAGGAAAGTTGTAATAAGGAGTTTTGGGACAAATGCAGTATTTGACATCTTTTAGGTTAGTACTAAAATGGGTAGAAATTTCCAGAGCTAGAAGCTGCATTCAAGCTGAACAAGAATTAGGAACATAGGGTTAAGTAAACTGATAAAAATTATAGTTTTGTGACTCTTGTTGTTGAAAATATTGTTGTTCCTTTAATGTTTGCTTATCCAGATTAAGATGTTATAAAGTGTTTGTCTAGAGCATTCAACTTTTCTCTCTACTTAAACCATCTGAAATTCAAAAACTCAGTGAATATTTCTTTCATGGCTATTACAATTGTTTGCATAAGTTCAGTAAGAATCTGTTCATTTTATAATGGAACACCAATTGGAAATACTGGTTGTTTGACCAAAGCTTTGACTGGAATGTCCTGTTT
>NW_021893657.1:0-1394 GCF_006229205.1 Suricata suricatta
CGCGCGGAGCCCAAGAGACAAAGGGAAGAGACAAGAGAAACTGAACACGCTCATAGTACTGTCTCTGGGGAAGAGATAAAGAACATTTAACCGTGCTTGGAGAGAAAAATTCTTACTCCATATATATAACTGCTCGGTAGCCCAAATCCCAAACCCAGGTGGCACAAGCAAAAGAAGAGCTTCCAGCCCTGTGCCATCTTGGTGAGGAGTCAGTGGCTGCGGTGGCGGCAGGGGTGCCAGGGGTGCTCACTTCGACCTTGGTTTTGGGAGTGAGAGCACACAACCTCATTTCCACGACGCATCTCGCCACCAGCATTGGCCATGCGAATCCCAAATCCCGGGTGCCAAGAGGGAAAAAATAGCCCCCACGCTTACGCAATCCTAGCAGGGATTTGGCAGCGGTGGAGACCTGGGTGCATGCTCAGTCTGCAGGAGCTCCCAGCTCATTTCTGGCAGCACCTGGCGCCGCAGGCAGCAACAGCAGGAATCCCAGCTGGCACCAAGAAAAACTCATCCCTCCCCCAATGCAATTGCCATCCTGACTGGGGGGTGGGAATCTGCAGCAGTATCTGTGAGGGCTTGCACTTCACCTCCTGCTGCACACTTCGCCTCAGGATGCACGCCTCAGGCAGGGGCAGCCTAAATCCCTGCCTGAGCCAAGACAAACTGATCCCTCCCCCTAAGAAGACAGCCGCCAAAGCAAGTACATCTCATCTGTGGTAGCACAAACGTGCATGGACTAGAACTTTGAAACGAGGTGGGCCTGGAAAATACAACTTGGCTCAACCATGGCACAAGGAGATCGGACGCATTAGAGTGGCCTACAGTGCCTAGTTCCAGCGGAGCTTGGTGTGCTGCCATTCTACTCTCTGCAGACACCAAGGCGGAGCCTCGGAGAGCAGCCTCCGAGACCTACCACACCAAAGCATGCCTATCCGCAAGGGGGAGCTGCTGCTTTTCTTTTCTTTTTTTTTTCCTTATTTTTTTTCTTCTTATTTTTGTACTTATTTTTTTATTATTGTTACCTTTTTTACTTAAATTTAAAAAAAATTTTACTCCTTATTTTCCTTTCTCCTTTCTCCCTTTTTTTACCTTCTTGAAATCCAGATATATTCTCCTGTATCTCATCCTTACCTCTCCCCTCAACTGGTCATACACTTTTAGATTGTCCAATGTCCTTTGTTGTCTCTGACCTCCGTAATTTTTTTTTCTTCTCTTCTTTTCGTCTCTTTCCTCTCCATTTTCATTCTTTTCCTTCCCCCTTTTAATGTGTTTGTTTGTTTGATTTGTCTGTGCGTTTGTGTGCTTCTGTTCCCTCTGTGTTTGTCTGTCTGTTTTCCTTCTTAGGGCTACACCAAGAAACAAGCCAAAGTGTACATGACAGTGAGTCCCAA
>NW_021893658.1:0-629 GCF_006229205.1 Suricata suricatta
TTTTTTTTTTTTTTTTTTGAGAGAGAGTGAGCACGAGGCAGGAAGGGGCAGAGAGATAGAGGGAGACACTATCTGAGACAGGCTCCAGGCTCTGAGCTGTCCGCACAGAGTCCGACCCGGGGGCTCGAACCATGACCTTGGGATCATGACCTGATCCAAATCAAGAGTTGGAGGCTCAATCGACTGAGCCACCCCAAGGGTTTGCTTTCGCAATGTTCCCGTGATGGTGCCTGGGTGGCTGAGTCACGTAGGCATCTGACTCCTGATCTAGGCTCAGGTCACGATCTCACAATCTGTGAATTCCAGCCTTGTGTCGGCTCTGTCCGGCTCCGTGGTGATGTGAGGGGCCTGCTTGGGATCCTCTCTGTCCCCACCGCTTCCCACACGCATGTGGACTCTCTCAACATACATGAATAAACTTTAAACATAAAGGCTCTGCCCATACTACCAATTAGCCCTCCCGGAAGCGTGAGTGGAATCTTCTAGCATCGGCAGCATAGGGGTGCGTGCAGGTGGGTTTTTCACCCACAGAGGTCTTGGTTCTGCCCAGCAGGAGACCGGGTGTGGCAGGAAAGCCACTGCCTTTTCACTTTTGCTGAACAATTCCCAGGACAGGCGGGCAGGGAGGC
>NW_021893659.1:0-629 GCF_006229205.1 Suricata suricatta
GGAGGGCGGCTTCTGTCCACCAGACTGTGTAACAATGTGATTTATGATGTGGGCTTTGGACTAGTCCTATCTGTTCCAACCTGGAAAGTCAGGGTAGTAGCCTCAACTTATAGGAGATACTGGAAACTAAAGGTCAACCAATGAGCAGTATCTGTTCGAGCCTTAATAAAAACTCTGGACAGGGCTTGGGTGAGCCTCCCTGATTGGCCGCTTTACCAAAAGGGTTAATACATCCCTGAAGATGAAGGAAGGAAGATATGCATTTAGAACTCTCTCATATTTTGTCCTATTTGTTTCTTCCTTTGGGTGGTTCTAATTTTATCCTTCTGTTGTAACAGAACTATAAGGAACAGACAGAAGGATTCTTTTGTTTCAATTGCTCTACTTTAAAGTTAAAGAAGTGAATTATTTGGAAAAAACAAGTAAAATAATACAAAAAGAATGATTTGTTATATATCTGTATGTATCTATGGAAAAAACCTACTGTGGTTCATAACATAGCACAGCACAAGACATCTGGTTAAGTGTGAAAGGTTATTCACATTTTCACAGTGGTTTACCTGTGTAAAACAGGACGGAGAAAAGAGACCTTAACCCTGTACTCTGAATGCTTGTGTTACTTGCTACTA
>NW_021893660.1:0-629 GCF_006229205.1 Suricata suricatta
GTGGGTGATGGCAGCTGCAGGCCCTCTTCCAAGGTAGGGATGATTTTCTTCAGAATTTCTCCAATTGTTTCAATATCAGCACGGATACTCAGTATGCGCTCGGGGCCACTGCTGTCTGGGACTGAAACACTGGCATTGTAGTCTGTACGGAGCGCCTTAATATTCTTGCCTCCTTTTCCAATCACTGCCCCAGCATTCCTGCTCTGAAGCAGAATGCGTAATTCAACCATCTCATCAGTGTTTCTAGATCTTTTAAAAGCTTGTTCCTCTTCCATATCTTCTGCAGGGCGTTTACCAAATTCACCATTGGTTTCAGTGTTGGGGAAGGGTTCCTCTGGTTGTTCAGTCTCCATTTTCTTGTATTAAATGGACACACCAATCAGGTATTATATATCCTTGCCGAGCAGAACTGAAGTGTTCTGGGCGGGACCAACTGACACCCTAGTGCTGCAGTAGCCGGGGATCCGCAACAGCCGAGTAACCAGAATTGAAAAAGCCGAAGGCGAGACGGGAAGCGCCGCGCCGCTCTTCACCCGGACCCACAGGAAATGGCGGCCCGCGTAATGGCGACTACGTGCTACCGGGTTAGGGTTTTTAAGGTTAGGGTTAGGGTTAGGGTTAGGGTTAGG
>NW_021893661.1:0-629 GCF_006229205.1 Suricata suricatta
AGGGGGAAGGGAAGAGGGAAACAGAGTTGGGGAGAGAGAGGGACGGAAAACTTGAAAGACTATTGAATGCTGAAAATGAACTGAAGGTTGAAGGGAAAGGGGGAGGGGGGAAAAGAGGTGGTGGTGATGGAGGAGGGCACTCGTGGGGAAGAGCACTGGGTGTTGTATGGAAACCAATTTGACAATAAAATATTAAAAAAAAAAGCAATGCTTCCACTACAATCTAGAATTCCAGGATCTTCTTCCTCCGTGTCAGACTCCTCAATTTTGAAATCTCTCTGCCTTATTGTTATCTTGCACTTTGTGTAATACTTACTTATTTTACCAATAAATTATCAATGCTTCCATAAATCCAGTATTAAAAGATAAACTGAGGCGTATTAAAATCTTAAGAGTTTATCTGAACCAAACCACAGGGTGGACAGCGGCGTGGAGGCTGTGACAGACTTCACCGCAGGAGCCGAAGCAGGGAAGGCAGTGGCTGACTGGCCACAGCTTAGAGCCTTGGGTTTCGGTTTGGACCTGGAGGGCACTTCCGGTCTCAGGTCGTTTGCTCCCGTAGGCCTCCAGACACGGGGCCAGCTGCCTCCACATCTAACTAATGTGACACCAGTGTCCACAGCGCTTTG
>NW_021893662.1:0-629 GCF_006229205.1 Suricata suricatta
TCAAAGCAGAATGCCAATATCAAAGAGGCTGTGCAAAAACATGCAGGAAAAATTCCTCAGAAGAGGGGGGAGTAGGGCACTTGGGGGGAGTATCACATGGGATGTGCACTCTCTCATTCTGAGGATCACCATGCTGTGGCTCAAGGGGACCAGAGCCTCAAGCCCAGCAGGGAGGCGAGGAGCAGTCACCCCGCCCCCCTGCCCCCCCCTGGCCGACGGCAAAGCCACACGGGCTCTGGGAGAAAGGGGCAATGATGTGGTAACAGAAGGCAGGTCTCCAACCATGTAGGCCCAGCTCCTGGGATGGCATTTCATCTCAATGCCAAAAGATGAAACACCCCAGAAGCCCAAGGATTTTTCATAGCTGTACAAACATCTCTACCAGAAGACATCAGTCATATGAATCAAGTTAACTAACCCCTTTTTCCATGCATCCCATGAAGTCAGCCCAACAGGCTTTGGTTTGGTAACAAGTAACTGGCTGGGTTACACAGGTAAGTGAAAGAGTGACATCAAAGACTGTGAAATAAACTGTTAGCTGCACATGGGCTCCTTAAGTTTTAATTAATTAATTAAGCTTAATAAATTCCAAGTAATGGCTTCTTTCTTGAGCAGAAAACAACAAAAGC
>NW_021893663.1:0-629 GCF_006229205.1 Suricata suricatta
GCTGAGAATGAACTGAGGGTTGAGGGGGAAGGGGGAGGGGGGAAAAGAGGTGGTGGTGATGGTGGAGGGCACTTAAGGCGAAGAGCACTGGGTGTTGTATGGAAAACAATTTGACAATAAAATATTATGGAAAAAGAAAAGAATAAATGTTGACTTTTCAAATCAGTTTGGTAGGGAAAAATCATTCAAAATATGGGGTCCATGTGTAAAATATAAAAATAAAAATTATGCTTGTGAGAGCTTTTTTAAGTACTGTACCCATCAAGACATAGGCTAGGTGTATGGCTCCTGGCTAAATAGCGTTAGAAAATGTCCCCACAGAAGTATCATTACATTAGAAACTGGTAGAAATTGCTCCTTTTAGAGAGTTATTACGTGTTCTTTCTCAGTCTGACTTTGCCTCTGGAATTCTTGATTCACATTCAGAACAGAGCTCTTCAGCGTTCAGCGGCCTCTCTCTCTCAGGCTATATGCAGATTCTCAGCCACTGAAGGATTTCTACGGTGATAGGATTTTTTTTAATTAAAAAAATGTTTAATGTTTATTTATTTTTGGGAGAGAGACAGAGTGTTAGCGGGGGAGGAGCCAAGAGAGAGGGAGACTCCGAATCTGAAGCAGGCTCCAGGCTC
>NW_021893664.1:0-629 GCF_006229205.1 Suricata suricatta
GCCTCCAGCATTGGCCCTGCGAATCCCTAATTCCGGGTACTAACAGGGAAAAAATAGCCCTCACCCCTATGCAATCTGCTTAGGGAGTTGGCTGTGGTGGAGGCGGGGGCGCGTGCATTGACTGCGGCTTCGGGACTGCGCTCCTCATTTCTGGCAGTGCCCCGCACTTCAGCAGAAGTGTGAATCGTGGCCTGCACCAAGAGAAAATGCTCCCTCCCCCTATAGGATCACAATCCCGGCTGGGGGCTGGGAGTTGGTGTAGGCTACTGTGGGGGCACGCAATTCGACTCCTGAAGCACACCTTGCCTCTGGCAATGGCAGTGCAAATCCCTGCTGGTGCCAAGAGAAACTGCTCTTTCCCCTACGAGATCCTGGCTATGAGCCAGCTGCCAAAGCAAGGCACAGACTAGGCTTTTGAAATGAGGCGAGCCTGGAAAATACAGCTTGACTCAGCAGAGACACAAGGAGATCAGACTCATTAGAGTGGCCTGCAGTGTTTAGTTCCAGTGGAGCTCGGGGCGTGTCCATTCATCCTCCACAACCACCATGGCGGGGCCTCTGAGAGCAGACCCCAAGACCCAGGAACACCAAACCATGCCTATCCATGAGAGGGAGCTGCTGCATTTTTT
>NW_021893665.1:0-629 GCF_006229205.1 Suricata suricatta
AATGTTTTTTATTTATCTTTGAGAGACAGAGAGAGACAGTGTGAGCAGGGGAGGGTCAGAGTCAGAGGGAGACACAGAATCTGAAGCAGGCTCCAGGCTCTGAGCTAGCTGTCAGCACAGAGCCCAATGCGGGGCTCGAACCCACAATTGTGAGATCATGACCTGAGCTGAAGCCAGATGCTCAACTGACTGAGCCACCCAGGTGCCCCAGCATTCCATTTTTAAAATCCAGGTGTATGAATATACATATTTATCATTTAATTATTTTAATGGAGAAAGAGAACATGCCACATTAAATACATCTGTAGTCTGGAGTCAGCCTGCTGACTGCTAGTTTGCAAACCTATATCAAAATCATTTCTCCCTTAGAGTCTTTCCTAAGTGTCCAAGGTAGTTTCTCCTGCACTGTGCTCCAGGAGTAGCAGGTTGACCTCCAAAATAACACTTTATATACTATTCTACACCTGTGGTCTGTAAGTCTTTACCAGGACTGTGATATTTGAGAGCTAAGTCTGCACATTTTGATTGAATTCCCAGCATAGCGCATGGATTTCATCTCATAGTTGACACCTTATAAGTGCTCAACACAGTAATGCAAATTGAATGAATAAATGAATCTAATGAAGAAA
>NW_021893666.1:0-629 GCF_006229205.1 Suricata suricatta
GTTATTTTGTGAAGCTGCTATGATTTGGAGTTGGGAATTACAGCAGCAAAACCTTGGCCGGTGTGATTGATTTAGATAATGGGGAATTTAGAATCACTAGCAGTGAGTTGATTTCGTAACAACAGAAAACAAATATAGAAACAAACACTGAAAGATGTTAGTGGTGGCCAGACGGTGAGTAGGGAGTGGTGACACATCTGTTATAGAACTCTGCATATATAGTCATCGGTGTTCTTCAGTGGCCAAAACATTTGGTAAAACTGTAGCCTGTGATCACTTGGAAGGCTTTCTGTGTACATCAAGAATTTGAATTATTTGTTTAAAAGTTTAGAAAATAAAGTGATTAGCAAAGACTTGTTGATATTCCCTGCACAGTGCAAGACAAGGTATTACTTATAAGAGATAAATTTAAGGATGAACTGGCCATTTTACTATCGGATACAATGACTAATGGAGAGATATAGAGATGCACAATTCTAGGAAATTTTAAAATTAAGAAAGGGAACTGCTCTTCAGTCCAAAACAGCAAAAGATAAATGTTAGAAATGCTTTGAGTGCCAAAGACACTTGAAGATACTGAATGGAGTATGTTGGCACCGCAAAGTTGGTTTTTTTGTTTGTTTGTTTTT
>NW_021893667.1:0-629 GCF_006229205.1 Suricata suricatta
CCTGGGTCTGTAGCCAACTTTTGTATCATCTTAATGGCAAATCAGACTTTTCTATGGATGTGGCCAACATGTAAATGGGCTTTTACCCCCCCCAAGACTCTTACAACAGGCTATTTTCCAGCTCCCTTTCCACTCCTGAAATGTCTTCAGCCCTTCTTCAGTCTGGCTTGAACCATTTGAAATCCCTTTCCAACCACCATGGGAGAGGAATGAGCAGCGTGAGCTGCTGTCGCCTTGAGCCTTCTTAGAAGATGAATCAAACCAGCAAATGAGGGCCACCTGGGGGGCTCAGTGGGTTAAGCATCTGGCTTTGGCTCAGGTCATGATCTCATGGTTCATGGGGTGAAGCCCCACCTCGGGCTCTGTGCTGACAGCTCAGAGCCTGGAGCCTGCTTCAGATTCTGTCTCTCTCTGTCTCCCCCCGGCTCTCTCTCTCTCTCTCTGCCCCTCCCCTGCTCACATTCTTTCTTTCTCTCAAAAATAAACGTGAAAAAAAATTTTTTTTAAAAACAGCAAATGAGGAGAAGCACTTTGTAACGTGCTCATTTGCTTATTATTTACACTCTCTGTAGCACATATCCACAATCCAACAGTGAGCACTAAAGCAATGCCTAGATTTGCACGTGGCT
>NW_021893668.1:0-1393 GCF_006229205.1 Suricata suricatta
GCCACGGAGGAGCCCAGCGCACAGCGTCAGGGTCTTTCTGGAGCTGTAGCCAGAGGACACTGGCCTCCCCAGCCCATGACCCGGGGGACTCGGGCCTGAATACGTGCCCCCGGTCAGCCCAGTACACATGCGTGGATAGCGCCGCCCTCTCGCGCCCTTCATTCACTGTCACAAGCTTGGTGATGGTCACGTGGGTGAGGACAAGGGCCTGGTGTGGGGACTGTGATTCTAATTTGAGGGTCACCTGGGAAGGGAGGACAGCGAATCAGTGGCTCGCCCCAGAACTGAGCTGACACCGATGAGGCGGTGACGCCTGGGGGCCAGCGCTGCCTTTGCTGGTTAACAATAATCCAGGAAACCTGCCTGACACGCGCCCCCTCCGAACAGCACCTGCTCGGGGCTGCTCCTATGGGCTCCAGCACCCGGGGTGGGTTGATTGGAAACTGCGCCCCTTCCCAGGTCACTCGGGGTACCCCCTTCTCCCTGCAGGGGGAGGGAACTGAAATGTGACACGGCCAGGCGGTGACCCACAAATCCAGACTGTGGGGCCCCCAGAGACACCCATCCTGGGAACTGCTCAAGGTGGCGACATGGCCTGCAAAGTGAAGGGAGTGGGTCCCACTCCACCAAGACCTGCGGAGGTGCAACCAAGTGCCGGTGGCTCTTGTTTGAGTCCTGCCTCTGGGTGAGCGGGGAAGAAAAGACCTTCGCAAGACGGCCGGAGAAACCTGCGCGCTCTTGATGAGCAGGGCCTTGCGGCTACGTTGAAAAGGAAAACCCTTCCACAGGTCCTCTGGGATTTGCTTGAGAATACTTTGGCGGGAGGAGGGGAGGCAGCTGGAGGGAGCGGGCAGAGCCGGGCGACTGGGATGTGGGTGCTGGGCAGATGGTTCATGATGTTCCCCGGGGGAAATCTCCATCATAATTGTTTGAATGCACTCAGTTTATTTTGCAAGATGGCAGTTTACGTGAGGAAATATTGCAGGACACGACAAAACACAGGCCAGGAATGCCCACTCTCATCCTGGCTCTTCCCCGTGGGAACCCGGCGACAGCAGGGCATTTCACGTGGCCGCGAGCCCGAGACGGTACATATCACCACTTCTTCTGCAGACCGGCCTCTGGAACCTTCTGCCAGGTCCCTCACACAGGAGAAGGGATGTTATCTTCCCCCATCTGAAGCCACTGGCTTGCTTGTTACAGAAGCCAGCCAGCTGATGGCGATTTTATGCAGAGCTGAGCACCACAGCCATGGCCTGTCACCCAGGCTCTGGAGTAAAGCTGCAGGGCTGGTTTCAGGCAGAAATAATGGGCCCCTGTGGCTCTTTAAAGAGGTGTGATTTATCTCTGGCCCTCGTCCAGGCCAGAGCCGCTGCAGGACAAGCCCGGGCTC
>NW_021893669.1:0-629 GCF_006229205.1 Suricata suricatta
ACTGTTTACACTGAATTGGGTGCACACCTGTGTGTCCCAAGATTTCCAGCACAGTGCTTACCTGGGCTGGGCAGCTGGAGCTGAGGCCAGCAAGGGTGGGAGTTCTCTGGGGTGCTCCACACAGGAGGGGGGCTGCCAGGGTGGCTAAAACTGATACAGGTGTGGGACTGGGGTTCCCAGGGTGCTCTGTGTTGGGGACGCATTGGCATTGGATCTGGAGCACACATCAATGGAGATGTTTTGCTGCACTCTGCCCAGGGCTTGCCCTAGCAAGCCATCTGAAACCAAAGCAGTGTGGGCCTGGAGTGTTTTTGTGTAATTCATGCTTGTTTCATCTTAGTACCAAGGCTGTATGTAGAGTGAATGCTAATGACATGTGTCTCATCATGTACTACCCCGTGGCCTCCTTCGTGGGACAGCTGGGGCTGTGTGGGCTATTGGCCCAGCACTCACTGAGGCTGTGGGACAGTTAGGGCACTCAGAAAGCACTGCTCCGTGTTTGCAAGGTAGAGGAAAAATATAGACTGTGTCCATTAGCTATTTATATGCTAGTTGTTCTTTAAATTGTGGCTTAAAAAAAAAGAAACTGATAAGATAAAAAAGAATAAAGAATAAACAAGAAAAAAAAA
>NW_021893670.1:0-629 GCF_006229205.1 Suricata suricatta
GACCCATGCCTACCTGAACTAATCCCTACTTCACCTCTGATTTGAGATTTGGAAATGTTGAAAGTGCCACATGAAAAGATGGAAGTGCATTGAGAATTAGGTTCTTCATCCTCAATCGTCTTCTAGAGTTATCAGAAAGAAAAAAATATATAGTAACATCCCAAATAACTAATGCATGAGCTTAGAAGACAAGTAATAAAGACAGAAATAAGGGAGAACATAGAAGTTTAATATAGTAAAATTAATATCTCAAATCAAACATGTATTGCTGAGCACCTAGGTTTTTAAATTCTGCACTGTCACTGAAATGATTTCATATTGAGAATTGCCCAATCTGGTCCATAGGATTGATTATTGCCACTTTTATATTTATATCTATTCAGAAAATCCATATATTTCCTTTCCAAGTACTAGAAGTGATCAGTGTTTAATGTCCTAATTGTATAATGTTGATGGTGATGATGATGATGATAGTTTCAACACCAATAACATGGTTGTATAGAGCTATATAATCGACATGAATTATCTATTTGGTCTTCACAACAATACCAAAAGGGACCAGGGCAGATTTTAACATTAACCTTCATTACCTAGGGAGATAGATGACCCACCAAGGCTACATGTCAAGG
>NW_021893671.1:0-629 GCF_006229205.1 Suricata suricatta
TTTTTAATGCTTTTTATTTATTTTTGAGAGACAGAGAGAGACAGCTGGAGCAGGGGAGGGTCAGAGAGAGAGGGAGACACAGAATCTGAAACAGGCTCCAGGCTCTGAGCTAGCTGTCAGCACAGAGCCCGAAGCGGGGCTCGAACCCACGAACCATGAGATCTGACCTGAGTCGAAGCCGGACGCTTAACCGACTGAGCCACCCAGGCGCCCCAAATCATGAGTATTCTTAATGGCATCTAGAATGAATCCTTTCCAGAAGGTTTTCAATTTGTTTTGTCCAGATCCATCTAAGGAATTATTATCTGTAACTGCTATATCCTTACAAAATATATTTCTTAAAAGTCAAAATTACTCCTTGATACATGGGCTGCAGAACTGTCTTGACAGCAGGCATGAAAACAACATTCATCTGGGAACCCAAATAGGTGCAGCCACTCTGGAAAGCAGCATGGAGGGTCCTCAAAAAATTAAAAATAAAACTACCCTATGACCCAGCAACTGGACTGCGAGGAATTTATCCAAGGGACACAGATGCGCAGTTTTGAAGGGGCGCGTGCACCCCAATGTTTATAGAGAGCGCTACTGATAACAGCCAAAGTATGGAAAGAGCCTAAATGTTCATCGGC
>NW_021893672.1:0-629 GCF_006229205.1 Suricata suricatta
AACTATTTAGGAAACCATTTTGTTGAAAACATGTCATCAATAACTTGAACTTGCTTCTACTGCCAATATTCATTACTTTTGAAAGTTCCAGATCTTACTTTTGAATAATATTGCCTAGACAAAAGACACTCATTCAATGTTAGTTTATTTTTAGCCTCTTTCTCTTTTCCTATAACTGTGTCTAAGAGTCTTTACCTCTTAGATTCTCAATAACCTGCTCTGGTGAACCACTCATAAAATGTTAGATTGGAGATTTAACATAGATATCTTTCCTAAACAAAATGTTTTTTTTTTTTTTTTTTTGCTGAAATACATATATACATATTCCATTATTTTACTTATAACCAAAAATATTTTTTGAAAAACATTATTTCCGAAGATTGTGACTTACTCTCTTCCAAATTTGTCTTAAGTTGGAACCAACAGAGGTATAGAGGTGGGCATTGGTAATTATGGCCCATGGGCCAAATTTGACCTGCTGCCTGCTTTTATACACTCCATAGCTAAGAATTTTGCACCTATAAATGATTTAAAAAAACTGGAAAACAATTTTTTTAGGTTTATTTGTTTACTTTGAGAGAGAGAGAGAAAGAGTGAGCATGAGCAAGGTAGGGGTAGAGAGAAAGGGA
>NW_021893673.1:0-629 GCF_006229205.1 Suricata suricatta
CGCAAGAAATCTAGAGGAAATTCTCTCTGGTTTTAAGGCCAAGGCTTCTACTGGTACATTAAGCATTTGTGGCCCTTTGATAGTAGTGTGTGCCATGGCCTTACCCTTGTGCAGGTCTTGACTGGACTTTTCTCTCAGCTCTTCAAACTGTGGCCTATCTGCTCAAGAGACATTCATTGTGTGATTTCCTATTGACAAATGTCTTTCTTGTGCTTTTCTAAATGCTGCTCTGTCTGGAGCAAGTTTGTTCCCTTTGGCAGAAAACACTATTCATGAGAAAGAAATTCTAATGAAAAGAACCCTAGATTCCAGTGCTGAGTATCAGCAACATAAGGAAAAGCACAAGTGCACGAGGATTAGACCTCTATATGTGTCATTGACTTCAGGCTCCAACCAAAGCAAAGACGGCATCAGGGTAAATCCTCTTAAGCTTTAACTCACTCTGAACCAACCCCCGGTGTCAAGGTTCATGGTAAAATGTGTTCAGTCTGTGCCCTGAAGTACTTTGAGCTTCTAAATCTTTGAAAGAGTATTTTACTCTTTCATTCCAGGTTAGAAAAGAATTATCAGGAAAGCTGAAATAGAGTTACTTGAGGTCTCTTGTCAGGTTCCTTATTTCTATGGATAAG
>NW_021893674.1:0-629 GCF_006229205.1 Suricata suricatta
GGCTTCACTGAGAAGGTAACAGAACCTTGAAAGAAGTGAAGGAACAAGTCTTTTGAGTTTCTCAGTGTTAGGGGCTGAAGCATGTATCTTCCCCCACTTCCAAATTCCTATGAAACCCTCACCCCCAGTACGTCTGAATGTAACTCTATATGAAGATACAGCCTTTAATGAGGTGATTCAGTTAAAATGAGGCCTAATGAGGGTTATGACCTGGCCTGTGGGGCAGGAAAACCAGTGAAAAGTGTTTTACACAGGAAACACTGAGTTACTGGGTTAAATACAGATGGTAAGATGATGACAGAATTGTCCTTTTAAGTTAGCAATGATGGCTTCAGTGAAAGCAGTTTTGGTAGAATTGAGCTTGAAAGCCTGACTGTAGTGTGTTTGAGAGGAAGAGAAGAAGAATTGAAGACAAGAAGTTTAGAACACTGGAGGAGAGTTTTGTTGTATTGAAGAGCAAGGAAATGTGGTAGGAGGTGGAAGAGAAAGTGGGGCTTCTTGTTTGTTTTGCTGTAGGACGGAAGAAATTAGAGGATGTTTGTATGTCAATATCTTAAAAAAAAGTCAGAGTTCTGATGAGGCAATAGCCTCCCAGCTACAGCCTAACTACCCTCATCTTTGAATACGCT
>NW_021893675.1:0-629 GCF_006229205.1 Suricata suricatta
CTACTCTTATTAAAGATACTAATATTGGTGATTACAGTACAAGCATTTTTTAAAACTTTCATAATTAGCTAGAACTTTTAAAAATTTCACATCTAGAATTTTATACATAGTACTAGTTACTGAAAATCAAAAAAAAATGTAATTGAGCTAGAGAAAATTCAAGAAAGATACACAGCTCAAAGGAATCAGTAGCTCCCTACATGTTAGGTAGGACTCTTCAGTTGCAATGATAAAGGCTTAAAGACATATGATCAAAACCCATAGATCACAAAAGATATAGATGAGATAAACATAGGCTTATTTAGCAAATTTTAATTTACTAGAATTAGGAGGAATGCCTTGACAATTAAAAGAGTTACATCAAGTGCAATAAAAGTACTGCTTTATCTAGTAACTGTATGGAAGTTATTATTTCAAGTCTAAAGAGGCTTAGAAAGGTGAGTAACGATCAGATCCCTAAGAGTTAGTAAGGGTAAAAAGACGTCTGAGGGGCTGAGGGACGTGATTCTAACCACTGACTTTAATGTGTAGTTGGCACCACTGTTTCCTTACATATCTTTTGGTGGCATAACTAGAGACAGGATATTAGAATTGGTGGATGATGGTATGATTTAGTGTGATAACTGTTA
>NW_021893676.1:0-629 GCF_006229205.1 Suricata suricatta
TCCCATTTTTTAATTGGATTTTTTTTTTTTTGGTGTTCACTGGTATGAGGTCTTTATATACTTGGGATATTAAGCCCTTAGCACATAAGTCATTTGCATATATCTTCTTCTGTTCAGTATTTTGTTCAGTATCTTCCATTCAACCATTTTGCTGGTTTCCTTTGCTGTGCAAAAGGTTTTATTTTGGTGTAGTCCCAATAGTTTATCATTATTTTTTTTCCCTTGTCTGAGGGAACAAGTCTAGAAAAATGTTGCTAAGGCTGATGTCAAAGGGATAACTGCCTATGCTTTCTTCGAGGAGTTTTCTGGGTGGAGGTTGCACATTTAGGCCTTTAATCCTTTTTCTGTTTATTTTTGTGCATGGTGTAAGAAAGTAGCCCACTACTATTTTTTTTGCATGTAACTGTTCAATTTTCCCAGCACCATTTATTGTAGAGACCATTTTTTTGTCATTGTATATTCTTGCCTTCTTTGTAATAGATTGAGCATATAAGTGTGGGTTTATTTCTGGGCTCTCCAGTCTGTTGTATTGATCTCTGTGTCTATTTTTGTGCCAGTTGGATAGTAGAATTTTCATAGTACAGAATTGTCTTTCTATTTGTTTTGCTAAATGGACTCTTCATATGCTA
>NW_021893677.1:0-629 GCF_006229205.1 Suricata suricatta
AAGTATCATGGTGTGTGTGAAGAGTGAAAATCTGACCTCCTCTTTGCTGATCTGGATGCCTTTTATTTCTGTTCGTTGCCTGATTGCTGAGGCTAGGACTTTCAACACTGTGTTGAATAACAGTTGTAAGAGTAGACATCCCAGTCATGTTCCTCATACCACCGAGAAAGCTGTCAGTTGTTCCCCATTAAGAATTATATTAGCTGTGGGTCCTTAGTATATGGCCTTTATGATCATGAGGTATGTTCCTTCTATCCCTACTTCCTTGAGAGTTTGTTTTTCAAGAAAAGATCCTGTATTTTGTCAAGTGCCTGTTTTGTTTTTAAATAGCTTTTTTAAAAGTATAATTAATATACAAAAACTGGACATATTTAGCACACAATTTGATGAATTTGAAGATACACATACACTAGTGAAATGATCACTACAATCAAGGAAATAAACATATCCAACACCTCCAAAAATTTCCTCTGGACCCTGTCATTTTCGTTTCTTTTTTTTTCATTCTTTTCTTCTCTTTTCTTTCTTTTCTTGTTTTTATGGTAAGGACACTTTACAGGAGATCATTCCTCTTAACAAATTTCTAAGCGTACAACTCTAAATTTTAATTATGTTAATTATAAACACAC
>NW_021893678.1:0-629 GCF_006229205.1 Suricata suricatta
CTGAAGGAAGGAAAATAGGGTGGTGGAGAAAGTGAAATAATATTTGTGTACTAGCTGAAATACAGAGAACAAAGATAACAGTGCCATTTACTCTGGGGGAGGGGGGATCAGAAAGGGGGCAAAATGCCTCTGGTAGATTGTGTTCTTTGCCCTGAGAATCAATACCCTTCTTCTAAGGGTGTTACAGCCCAGGCTCTTCTCTGTGACTTTCCCACAGGGCACTTTCCCACAGGGCAGAGTCCTTCCTGGCTGCCCTGCCAGTGTGGCCATATGACTTGCTTTGGTAATGGCAATGAGATTGAATGTCACATCTACCTCTTAGGAACAGAAGCTTTATGTGGATTGTATGTTTCAGTTTGTGTCCTGCTTCTGACTGTAAAAATAGCACATTCCAGAAAGGGGCTGATCCTTCAGCCTGGGTCCCATATAAGAAGGTTCCGGGAGCTTATGCCAGCCATGACTACCCTATAGCATTCATGTAAGCCAAGAAAAAAACATATGAATGTTCATGATTATATGCTACAGAGATTTTGAGATCAGTGCTTACATATAGCCTAGCAAAGGTTCACTAAAAGAATTTCTAACTCATATTTTGGCAAAAAGATCAATAAAAGCTTCTCAGAAAACAC
>NW_021893679.1:0-1393 GCF_006229205.1 Suricata suricatta
CCATGGTGAAATCACTTTACATTGTTTTCTAGTACGCAAGGCAAAAACCTGTACAAAACCCCTAGTGTTCTGCACAACATTTGTACCAATCGAAAGCTCACGAGGTGTGTGTACACAATGTCAAGTTTCTTTTTGTTTCTTTTTAAGTGATTCCCCAAAGCAGCTGGTATTCAGAAAGGCATCTGCTCCTCCAGGGTCTCAAATCCATGAAAACCACCACAGAACAATTAAAACAACCAGAGAGAGAACAGGAAAAGGAAGCAAGGTCCCATGGTCCAAGTCAAGTGTGGGTTTGCCAGCAGGCGCGGCTCTGTTGATTCATTCTTATGCTGTGGTGCCATGGGCTTGTGAAGCTTGGCCACGGGTTACGGTGTCTAATCCTTCACCATGACATGTCTGGATCCCAGGCTTCCAGTACAGTGAAGCTGAGAGCGTATGTGTAGTATGCAGAGACAAGAAATAGCTCGACTTTGGGAGAACCAAGGGGCTTGCTCTGTAATTTGGGGTGGACGTTGTGGGTTCAGGGCCAATGGCAGCCCATGTCCTGTTACCAGGCTCCCAATACAAAGAAGCTAAAAGAGTGTGTCTAACACAGAGCTATGCCTTGACATTGGTGGAGACATGTGACTTGCATGAAAATTTGGTTTGCACAGTGGGCTCAGGGGCACTGGACCATCTGGGCATGGGAACATTAGGTTTCAAGGGGGAAAGGGCCAGGACCCATTCTCCAGCTTCTCATACCAAGAAGCTGAAAAAGTGCATCTACTATAAAGAGCACAGCCATGTTAGGAGTCCTCATCCATGTATGGGGATGTGGTTAGAATTCTATGCCAATCATTCCATACAAGCTTCCTGCACTCTTCTGCTGAGCATACTCTGCAAGTGACGGGAGGACAAGAGCGCGTGGGGGCTGTCAATGAACCGTACATGAGCCAGGGGATGTGTATATCCTCATGGACATGTGCAGATGAGCTGGGTGTCCAAGAACCTCCTGGATCAGGTCTCCATGTTGGAGGTTCATCCCTCCTACTGTTTTTTGTGCCATTTCAGGCTCTTGATTTCTCTTTTTGGTAAAACCTGGGTCCCAGAAGGAAAAGAGTACCCTATGGGAGTATAGGGAATCTAACAGTGCAGGGGACGAGGGTCCTGTCCTAAAGTTGTTGTAGGGATTGTGAATTCATGACAGTGGCAGCATCTGGGGCATGGGAAAATCTAAGTCCCTGATATTCGGGTGGTGGTGTCTGGTCATCTGGCTTCCAATACAAAGAAGCTGAGAGAGGATGTCAGCTATGATGAGAAATGACATTGGGAGAGACAAGGGGCTTGCTATGAAATTTCTTCTTGGCATTGTGTTTTCAGGCGAAATGGCAGCTTATTGGGCATGGGAAATATT
>NW_021893680.1:0-629 GCF_006229205.1 Suricata suricatta
CTTCATGCTGCCTTTCCCTAGGGAGGGTTTGCCTCGCCTGCAAGGTGTCATTAAATAGCATTGGGAAGACTTTGAATTCATTCTTGATTTATACAGGTTAGGTGTTTAGCAGAATGAGACTCAAAAGCTTAAAAAAATGAAATAAATTACTTTTCTGTTTGGGGATTTTATTTCCTAATTGCACAGAAACGTAAAAAGAAGCAGGCAGAAACCCCAGCCGCCCTCCTGCTATCAGGGCCAGCAGTGTCGTTATGCAGTGACGAGGGACACCTGTGGGTCCCCACAAAAGACCAAATGTCTGTTTACAGAAGAGTTTCCGTTTTTATACGTGTGATCTTACAAAAGGATCTAGATTGGTGATCGATTAGATGCCAATTATCACTTCCCATTTCCACCACTGTCACCTGTATACTCGTTGTTTTTCTTAACGTCCACTAATTCTAGCCGAGTCTGGTTCCTGGGAAGATCATAAACGCTGCCCCTTAAGTGACGGGATCTGACCTTGCACCAGCTGTAGGAAGTGGTAAATCCTGGCTTTGCCCCACCTCGCGGCGAATCCGAGGTCTGCCCCCTCACCTTATGTAGTGAATAAGCCCGGTGCTCTGAATTTCTCATGACGTTTCAACAAG
>NW_021893681.1:0-629 GCF_006229205.1 Suricata suricatta
GCCATTTGGAAGCAAAGGCCCACACAACCCCACGAGGAGAGAAGGAATCTCTGTCCCTGTGTCCCTTCCTTTGGAACCCAGGCAGACAGGGCCTCTTATCTGTGGCTTGCTTATGCCTCAAGTTACACATCAGTTAAAACAAAACAAACAAACAAACAAACAAAATACCAAAGCAACCCGATCCTTCTATACCTCCCTCCTGTGATGTCCCCAGAACTCACCAGAAAAAAGACGGGCAAAGAGTATTCAAGCCAAGAAACACAGAACTCTGTACACACTTAGCTATCTCCTTTTCTTCTTTAACAAGGGGAAAACACACATACTTTGGAGGGTACCTTTCTGTAAATTGTCATTGATGCCTACCGGATCTTGAAGGAAAGGAAGAAAGGAGGGCCCTAAACAAGGGAGACATAGACTTACCCCCACACCCTGGTTTATGCACCCTAGTCCCCAGATATCAAGAGACACATTGACAGGTGTTCCTGTCTCTCAGAATAGTCCCTGAGTCCCTCCCTGTGCCACACGTCCACCTCTAGACACATAGGTACATATACACATGTGCATACAAATATACACATATGAACACATACACACACAGACTAGGAATGACATATTCAACTATCTGTGGA
>NW_021893682.1:0-629 GCF_006229205.1 Suricata suricatta
TGAGTTTTTGTCTATAATTGTTAAACAAAACTCAATGCAGATGCAACAATAGAAATAATCTATTCATAGATTTCAGATAATACTGATGAAAAGGTTGTTTCTTTTTTAACTAAAGTAAATGGCAAACAAGTTTAAAAAGAGGAACTGCAATAGAACAGCTTATGTTCAAGTCCTTCCTATATATTAATTACCTCTTTACAGTATTTCATTTAATTTACACAATAATCATAGTAAGCAAGTGCTGTCATTAGGTTCTTTTTACAGATTAAAAATTGGAAGACCTTACTCAAGGTTACACAACTAACAACTCTGAATCCAACTTTGAACCCCTAATGCCAGACTCTAGATTCTATATGTTCAAAAACTATGCATCACCTTCCAGCTTACTCATGGTGTCATACTGGCATATAGAACACAGTCTGTAGTTCTTGGTTATATTAGGAGATCTAAGAAACATTTAAAAGTGAAGAGACAGGGAGAGACAGAAAAAGAGAGAGATCAAGAGAGAAGCCATAATTTTATTATAACTACCTTTTGTATTTGTAAAAGTTGAAATACTTCAGTATTATTCAGTATTATAAATAACTGTAAATTTTTATACACTTAATAGAAAAACAATATATAGTGAC
>NW_021893683.1:0-629 GCF_006229205.1 Suricata suricatta
TTTTTTAACATCTCAGCAATCATGTTAAATATGTTCAAATCTAACCACATCTTTATACCATTTTCTAAAACTTTAATAAAGTAAAGGAAAGCGAAAAGAAAAAGCTTAAGACAAACGCAGTTAGATTGTCCTTATGCCATATGTGTCATTGGAAGGCTAGGTAAGGTTTAGCTAAAGATTTAAGTCTGTTACCTTAGGACATAAACTCCCCCCACCACCCGCCATTACTTGACAGGATGTTTGCTTGCAAAATGACTACTTTCCTATATAGTAGCTCTTGATTTTAATATAACAGACTATCATTATGACTCAACCTGAACATTAGTCATCATGGAATGTCATAGTCTGTACAAATAGACAAATATTGATCATAGCAACATTTAGAAACAGAATAAAAGCAAAATAAAATTAGAAGTATTAGTTTGAAAGTGCTTTAAGTTTCTAAGAATGTATTAATCATTGGTTAAAATATCTCACGAACATCTGAAATGTAGATTTTCCTTTATGTCCATTTTATTACAAAAAATAATTTAAAACAAACTTCAAAACTACAACGTATGTAGAATATCGTTTTCTTTCCATTATAATTGGTGAGTGTAAAATCAATGTTTCCTGTATACACTGTTGAC
>NW_021893684.1:0-629 GCF_006229205.1 Suricata suricatta
GGTTTCAATCCAATCCATTTTGGGGGTACGCGGACATTCAGACCAGAGCACCAAAGCTCATAGAAAAGAAGTGATTTCCCTACATCCATACACTTGGGTGCTGGCAAAGTCAATGTAGTTCATTTCTTTAAATATTTATTTATTTTTGAGAAAGAGAGAGACAGAGTGTGAGCAGGGGAGGGGCAGACAGAAGGAGACACAGAATCTGAAGCAGGCTCCAGGCTCTAAGCTGTCAGCACAGAGCCTGAGGTGAGGCTCAAACTCACAAGTGGTGAGATCATGACCTGAGCCAAAACTAGACACTTAACCAACTGAGGCATCCCCCAATATAGTTCATTTTTAAATATTCATATGATCCATTATTTAAATCAGTGCCTCAGATTTTAATTGGATGTCGTCTATGTGCAAAGCATGATCTCAGGACCAAGGAAGGCTGTCGAGTGGGTACGACCTGGCCTTTGCACACTATGGCTAACACTTCAGTAATCTCTCACGAATTAGGTGCACACCATTGACTAACTGATACATATTATGATTCTACTTACAAGGACACTGCTAGATCCTCCAGGCCGCACGAAGTGCTTCTGCCTTCCAAGTGCCTTTACTTTATTTGAGGGGTTTAAGCACAG
>NW_021893685.1:0-629 GCF_006229205.1 Suricata suricatta
TTTTTAATGTTTTTTAAAATTTATTTTTGATACAGACAGACAGAGCATGAGTGGAGGAGGGGCAGAGAGAGAAGGAGACACAGAATCAGAAGCAGGCTCTGAGGTAGCTGTCAGCACAGAGCCCGACGTGGGGCTCGAACCCATGAACGTGAGATCATGACCTGAGCCGAAGTCGGAGGCTTAACCGACTGAGCCACCCAGGCGCCCCTGTTCAATCTTTTTTAAAGTGTATTTATTTATATTTTGAGGAGTGGTTCTGACAGAGAGAGAGAAGGAGAGAGAGAATCCCAAGCAGGCTCTGTGCTGAGGCTTGAACCGACAAACTAGGAGATCATAACCTGATCCAAGGAGTCTGAAGCTGATCCAGCTGCGTCACCAGGGCCCCTATTTTCTTTGTGCCCATAGGCCGGGTCTGGGGCTTCTCCTCTGCTTTTCTCTGTGTGCCCTTCTTGTGGGATGAGGGGGGAGATTGAATATTGTCTCCGGGTCACGCCCCAGAGGTGTATTTCCTGGTAACACCAGGCATGATCTTATGCTGTGAAAACTCCCCGTATCCAATTCCTAGATCATGTGTTCTTCTGCATTCTGGATTCATGGGCTCCACACCCCCTCCCCAGCCAGAGCACTGC
>NW_021893686.1:0-629 GCF_006229205.1 Suricata suricatta
TCTTTGTCCTGGGTCCACTTCTTCTTATGTTCTTTCATGCCACTTTCCAGAAACGACCACCCAGCTGGTGTGTGCCAGCAGAAAAGACAAACTAATTTTAATACTGGTGTAAATCTGGGGTGCCTGGGTGACTCAGTCAGTTTAGCACTGACTGCAGCTCAGGTCATGATTTCACGGTTCCTGGGTTCAAGCTCCATGTCGGGCTCTGTGCTGGCAGATAGCTCAGAGCCTGGAGCCTGCTTCGGATCTGTATCTCTCTGTCCCTCCCCTGCTCACACTCTGTCTCTCAAAAATAAATAAATGTTAAAAAATTTTTTTAGTATATTGGTGGAAATCAGGGCTTTTCAACTGGCACTGATTTTGCTGCCTGGGGGACATTTTTTGGTTGCCACAACTGACATCTGGGGATAGCAGCCAGAGATGCTGCTAACATCCTACAGATCAAAGGGTACCCACAACAAAACATCATCAGTTCCAAAATATCAGTAGTCTTGAAGTTGAGAAACCTTGGCCTACAGAAAGATAAAGTAAAGAAACAATTTACAATTAACATATATTTTTCAAGTTGAAATATGAGTGAGTTGGGGGTTATCTTCTGTTTTGGGTTCTCTATTCCACAGCTACTCTTC
>NW_021893687.1:0-629 GCF_006229205.1 Suricata suricatta
AGAGCACTGGGTGTTGTATGGAAAACAATTTGACAATAAAATATTATGGGAAAAAAAGCACACTGAGATAAGACTTCACATATAAGGTGGCTATTGTCAAAAAAAAAAAAAACAGACAATAACAAGTGTTGGTGAAGATGTGAAAAAATTAGAACCCTCATATATTATTAGTGGGAATATGAAATGGTGCAGCTGCTTTTGAAAAGGGTTAGGCAGGGTGACCTGGTAGCTCAGTCAATTGGGCGTTTGACTTCAACTATGGTCATGATCTACTGGTTCAGGGGTGGAGCCCTTCATTGGTCTCTGTGCTGACAGCTCAGAGCCTGCAGTCTGATTCAGATTCTGTCTCCCTCTCTCTCTGCCCCTTCCCTATTCACACTCTGTCTCTCTGTCTCTCTCTCTCAATAATGGATAAATATTAAAAAAAAAATTTTAATAAAAAACAATTTGGCAATTCCTCAAAACGTTACACACAGAGTTACCATATGACCATGCATTTCCACTCCTAGGTTTATAATCAAGAGAAATGAAAACATATATCCACACAAATATTTATACACTAATGTTCATAGCAGCACTATATACAACAGCCAAAATGTAGAAATAACCCAAATGTTCTTCAGTTGATG
>NW_021893688.1:0-629 GCF_006229205.1 Suricata suricatta
TAACTGGGGTATTGGCCAGCTAGTAAGTATTTTTGGCTTTATGAATGACAAAAATTCAAAGATTACTACTGACCTCTTCTGTTAAGCCTCAAACTTCCTTACTATCCAAGTCCTAAGATTCGGGGTGAATTGGAATATTTTCCCAACTAGAATGTAAGCTTGTTGAGAACAAGGATATCAAATATTTCATTCACTAAATGAATGATAGACAAAATGGAAGCTATTATGTAGGTACTTACATAACAGCAATTTTAAAATGTAAAATTCGGGGTGCCTGGGTGGCTCAGTTGGTTAAGTGTCCTACTCTTGATTTCAGTTCAGGTCATGATCTCATGATTCATGAATTCAAGCCCTGCATTGGGCTCTAAGCTGACTTGGGATTCAAGTATGGAGCCTTCTTGGGATTCTCTTTCTCTCCCTCTCTCTTTGACTCTCCCTAACTTGCTCTCTGTCTCTCTCTCTCTCTCTCTCATAAATAAATAAACTTAGAAAAAAATGTAAAAACCATTCTTAGATTGTGGGCCATGCAAAAATCAGGTGACATACCAGATTATTTAGATCTTTTTTTTAGATAATGCTGTTGTTATGACCAGAAGCTTATAAACTGTCATTTACGCACTTATTCATTC
>NW_021893689.1:0-629 GCF_006229205.1 Suricata suricatta
AAAAATAAAAATAAACACAACTCCTGACCTAAATATGGCATGTGTAATTCTCAGGCAACAGACTCAGAAAAAATAGTTTTCTTTGCTTTACCATAATTCAGTTTATTTTCTGTTCTCAACTCCATCCTCACTGATGGAAGAAACTCAATCTCAGCTGATTCCATTTTACTTCAGTTCTGTGTTTCTCAGTTGATCAGAATCCCTAGGTCTGCATAGAAGTTCCAGATGCCTAGAGAGAGCCAGGTGTCAGAGGAGTGGTGCAGAGAACCTCACATCTGATTGTCATCCCTTTGAGTGGGCACCTGCAGAGTCTTCTAGATGCTGATAAGCTTCCTCCATCACCTTGCAGATCACTGCTGCATTTCCCTCACACTGTGTGGGGGGCCTTGATTGGCCCAACAGCTCCCCCTGCCTGTCTGCGCCCCTCTCAAACACTCTACTCCTCTACCTCCTTCCTCACCCCACTGCCACATGGCAGGGTGTCCTTTGATGTCTTTCAGGCTATTCTGCCTCCAGAGGCAGCGTTTTCTCTCCATTTCCCTATACCAGCTGAGTTAGATGTAGGGTGACTACTTCTATCACATGGCTTGGTCTAATAGCTGAAGAATGGTGGGAATAGTCATGGAAAT
>NW_021893690.1:0-1393 GCF_006229205.1 Suricata suricatta
GTTCTGATTTTTTACTTTGCTTATCCATTTGGAGTGTCGTTGTAACTACTGTATTGTAAATGATGGAAAATAATTGCATATGTTAAAAAAATAGTGTTATATTCTAAAAAAAATAAAAAATAAAGTTACCAAAAAAATTTTTTAAAATACATAAATAAAATGACCAATCATAGTGAGAAAAAAAAATAAAAGTAATCAGCAGTAAGATTATAAAGACTACTTGTGGAAACACAAAAGGAAAATAATCAATCGTAATTTTACACCCAAACAATTAAGGGAAATCACTGTATGTAAATTCCCTACACTTAAGCACACTAGCCTAAGTTATTATTTTGGAGCAAAGTGCACTCAGGAAAATCAACACAGCATAATGAGTTTTATATTTTGTTTTGTCTCCAAAATGGATTATGAATTTCCATAGCCATGTATCCTGAAAAATTTTATAAACACACATGCACACCACATGCATACATACATGTTTCTATTGCTTTGACACTTGGGTGATTGTTTCTGTGTTATGCCATATATCAGCAAATTATATGCTACTTACCTTTAGGACTAGTATCCACCCATAATACCATAGTCATGAGAATTAAGTAAACCATACACAAAACAATAAAATTGCTATTATAAGTAGAATGTTATTTTATGGACAAAAATACCATACAAGAAAGTATGTCACAGAATACAAATGTATTGTATAAAACTAAGACCAATGAATTTTATGCAAGCAAAATACATTTACCCCTTATAGGCATACCTTTGTAAAGAAAAAAAAGATTCTGGTACCTAAAATGCATTTTGAAGGAGTATCTGTGAATTGAAATTACACATGCTATCACTCAGCTAATCATATGAACAAAATTAACCTTATTATACCAGTGAATAACAATGTAGCTTAGTAGACTATCTGACTTGAAGCAGATTTATAGTCATTGAAAGCTAGAACAGTCAATACGGCTGTGAGTTTTTCTATTAAGATATTAAGCTTTTCTGGTAGTTACCATGGAGTAGACAGCCCTGTTTAACTGAGATAGTTATTTAGCCAGGCAAGTATAATGGAGACAGCATGGCTCAAGGGAGCATTTATAATGGTATCTCATGATAACTCAGTGAGAAAAAAAAATAAAGGCCCAAAAGGGTGGTAGGGTTAATGAACTGGATGCCTCAACGAAAACTTTCTAAAAATTACTGGGTTGGAACTATTGGGCTACATAAAATGGAAGTAATAGAAGCAGTGGTTGGAGTCTATTTAAGATAACAAACATTTTGTTTTTTTGTTTGTTTGTTTTTTTGTTTTTTTTGGTTTTTTTCCCCTAGGAAGTGTGTCTTGGGTTTTTCCCTTATTATTTTCATTACTTTTTTTTTTCCTCTTCTTTTTTTGGTGGTGGGG
>NW_021893691.1:0-629 GCF_006229205.1 Suricata suricatta
TTTCATAACAGGATGAAGGAAACAAGATTTCAACATGACACACACACCCCTGCAACCAAAAAAAATGGTTTGGAGATTATAGCTATCAGGAAGTTCAGTATGAGTCCAGTGTGAGATTGTGTAGCCTTTTTCTTTCCCCTACCCCTCCCAATAGCTTAGGGAACTTAGTCTATTCTATACCTAGAATGATTTTAATCCACACTAACCACACAATGGCAGAAAAATGGCAACCTGAGTTGGGAAGCATGTGTCAGGAAAGACATGGGCTTCCTGGAGCACACTGAAGAAAACAAGCAGGTTTGATGAGCTTTGAATCAGAATGTGGAAACTGCCACTTTGTTCAGCCCATACAGGGTTTCAAACATGATTGGAATTTACATCTACAATTCAGAGTATGTCACATACAAATCTGGATTCTGATTGTTTTCTTTTTTAAAATCATAGACAACCAGAAGAGCTAATTATACTTGTTCTGTTTTCCCACAAGGCAACCATTGGCCAACAAGAAGTCCTGCTGCTTTAGATGGGATACACACTTCCAGCTGGACTCAACCCACCACTGGCATGTATCTCCTCAGAACTGAGACTGCCAGTTAGTTATCAATTATCCTCAGGCATGTGACACTCTT
>NW_021893692.1:0-629 GCF_006229205.1 Suricata suricatta
AGAAGGAAAAATAAGAAACACCGCTCACCCAAAATATCATGCCCATTTCTCTCATGAGAAACTGAGGCTCAGACACACAGAATAACTCATGCAGTGTCGCACAGTAGGCGAGTCCCAGAGCTGGGGTTTGGAATGGGTCTCTCTGATCATCTTCTCTGATCCCATACTGCCCTAATTTCAAACTAGTTTTCTAAAAGATTTAAAAAGTGATGATTCAACATTATAGGAAGTTCTCTCAGTAGAAGCAGAAAACATCACCACAGTCATATTTTGTATTCCCTTCTGCCCTCTTGTTTTTGCATTCTGCTGTTACCCAGATGTAATTATGAAGTATGATCAGTTGTATATGGCACTTTATTTTGATTCATTTCATAATGTTCATCTACAACTCGGGAACGATAGTGCTCCGCACCCCACCCTCTTGTCTGCCCCTCCTTCCAGTACCGTGAAACCTTCACCACTGATGGCACAGTTCCAGTTGGGGGTGTGGTCAACTCTAAGTTGGAAACCGAGTAACAGCCGTGGTGCTTACCAAGCGTGTGCTCCGTGCCTGGCACCAAGCTAAGTTTTTCACACATTCTCTTCTCTCCTCCTCCCAGGGACATGGTGCTGTTACCTTGGCCCCTTCA
>NW_021893693.1:0-629 GCF_006229205.1 Suricata suricatta
GATGTTCAGTCTGTATTATACAGTTTACACTGAGAAGGCAAACTATACAAACTACTCTCAATGAGTATTTAAAAAAGAAATAAATTATATTTTCAATGTTTCTAATGTTTCAACATAAAGTAATATAAATAAATATTAGTTTTACTTTTTTCTTTTTTGCATTTTCCCATATACTTATACCTGATGATAAGTCTGTGATAGTTTGACAGTTTCCAAGATCACAGAACAATTATCATCTTCGCATTGTGTATTGAGATGACTGAATAGTTTTATCTTGCAAACTCATTTTTATTGTCAAGCACTGCCATGCTATATAAGGACTGCCTGTAGTTGAAAATTATTCCCTTCAGAAATTATGGAATCAGCAGGTAAAAGGGGTAGAAGGCTGCTGTTCATTGCAAAAAGTGATTCTTTAAGTTAGTGGTACACATAATTTTGATTAAAAAAATCTAAATGTAAAAAAATAAACAACTTTTAACAATTGCAATAAAAGTCTAGTGTAATAATACTCTTGGGACAACAGAAAAGAAAGGATCTTAGTAATACAATAATTTTTAACATTTTTTCATGTTTATTTATTTTTGAGAGAGAGGCAGAGTGTAAGCAAGGGAGGGGCAGAAAGAGACGGA
>NW_021893694.1:0-629 GCF_006229205.1 Suricata suricatta
GAAGAACAGAGTTCTGTGGGTGCTGTAAATGGGTAGATCAGCACGTGCAGACTTCCTGTTTAACTTTCTCCGCCTGCAGTCCCAATCCGCATTATACTCTCAGCTCTGTTCATGGTGCTTCTGTGCGGAAACACACATTCTAGGTTCTTCTTACTTCAGTGTGATCATTCTTCTTCTTCTTTCTTTTTTTTAGTGTGATCATTCTTCTAACAGAAAGGAAGACTGCTAATACCTGGATTTACCTTCCATGAACATAGGCTACCTCTCCCAAGGTCTACTCTAAGAGTCCACTCGCTTTGAGCTTCTCTTCCATCACCTTAGACCCCTCTTTATGATTCCTCAGCATCTGGCTTAGTTGCCTCTGAATTAGGTTAATGCCTAATTAACCCCGGTAAGGGCGACACTCATTTGCATTGAAACTCTCCTAATTGAAAGGAAAGGAGAGGAGAGGAGAGGAAAGGAAACAAACAGGGACATGCCTGCATTAATCCTACAGACAAGAAAGGTATGAAAAAGAAATAAATGTTAAGATTAAGGATGGATCAGTCTGTCAACTATACAGTGAACACCACATGGCAAGATGAGAAGGAGGAACCCAAACGGTGATATGCACCTCCAGTGCTCAAGAT
>NW_021893695.1:0-629 GCF_006229205.1 Suricata suricatta
ATCTCTGGTTTATCCATAATGAAGAGCTCTTCAGATAGGACTTATAGATATGATACCTTTTAACTTTCTTATGTGTTTTCCAGGTGATGGGCATTATTTTAAAGAAGCCTAAGGAGTCACACACATTTTGAAAGCTTTAATTTTGATTGATGGTATATATATATTATTTTATTATATATATTTTTTGAGGAACTGGTCATTATTTTTACAGGACCAAATTTCTTAAGGAGAGATAGGAAAGGTAAAAATACCTTTTATCTTTATAGAAGACAACACATTCTTCGTAAACTGGAAAGGACCAAGCATGTGCCTGGTATAGTAAGCACTCCATAAATCACCTCTTTCCTGACATTCCCTACAGTATGCCACAGTAGCACACATACTCACGAACTCATGTGCACAGTATCCTACTCACAGGTAGAGCATACTAAGTATAAATTCATATATTTTATTTAAAAAGCTTTTTTACATTTATTTATTTTTGAGAGACAGAGGGTGAACAGGGAAGGGTCAGAGAGAGGGAGACACAGAATCCAAATCAGGCTCCAGTCTCTGAGCTAGCAGTCAGCACAGAACCTGCTTCGAGGCTCGAACCCATGAACCGTGAGATCATGACTTAAGCCAAAGTC
>NW_021893696.1:0-629 GCF_006229205.1 Suricata suricatta
TTTTTTTTTTTATTAAGTCTCATACCTTAAAGGTTCCCTTTCCTTAAAGATCTGATGAGGTCATATTGGATAAGTTGTTTAACACTGGCTTTTTTGGCAGTCAAGATAAAATGGAAAATTCTGGGAGTTTATCAAATCTTGACCTGAGGGCAGATTTCATAGGAAATTCACTATTAAAAATATAAAACCATTAGGAAGATGATTTGGTCCTGCGAAGGAAAGAGAAGGGTATAAAGGCAAGGGAGCTAAATTTTCAAGCTGTACAAACTTTCCGATTAGAGATACTAGTGCTAATCTGAGTGTTATTTTCAATTTATTTCATTCTCACAAAGCCCACTTTTTGGAGATGAGACACATAGTTGTACCTCTATCCAAAGGAGACTGGATGATTTTGTCTGCCTATAAACAAAGAAAAAGGTGTGTGGGTGAGTAAGATAGAGAGGCTCATGATATGAAGGTGGAAACTATAAGAGCCATTTACCGTGAACCGTAGGTGCCATATAGGATTCCATACATTCCACTTTTTTTGACCTGTAAGGCAAGATTATATTTGTTTTATTACTTTATTCCCAATGGCTAAGTCCTACCTATGTTCATATATAAAACTGTATGTAAAATTTACTGAATAT
>NW_021893697.1:0-629 GCF_006229205.1 Suricata suricatta
AGGCACGTTTAGGAGCAGGACATTTTTATCATTCTTTGCGGATCTGGGAGATGACAGCCTCTAATGAAAAAGATCCTGGAGACATACTTTTCCTGCATTGTCTGCACAGAGCGGAAGAACGTCTCCCGCAAAGCGTCGTCTGTCCCCAGCTCTGCAGGGCGGCGGCTGCTTTCGCGTCGTGTTCGCGGATTCAGACGGGCCGCGTGCCCATCGGCAGCCATTCCCGGGTGCCCCCGGTCAGCTGTAACAGGCGCTGTGAGAGCGAGCGTCGCCAGGACTTGGGGACGTTTTGTCTTCACGTTGGTGCCGTAGCCAGCGCCTGCTCTGGGCTCGGGGCCGTTTGCACTTGATCAGAAGTCGCCTGCAAGCATTTTGAGTTCAATTAAAATAGCAGCTGTCGCCTCCTGTCCCCGCCTCCGCCGTGTGTGCGGATTCTGCCCGCGGACGAGCCAGCGGCCTGGCGGCGCCGCCAGTAAGACGCGGATCAGAAGGCGAGTTCCAGGGTGACCGCGACTTCCGGGCTCTGCTCTCGTTCTGGGAACGGACGGGGCAGAGTGTGAGTGTGCAGCTGCTGCGGCCGCTTCGGTCTGGTCATGGGGGAGCGCGTGTGAGTGTGAGCAAGCGAGTGC
>NW_021893698.1:0-629 GCF_006229205.1 Suricata suricatta
GCGGATAAAAGCATTTTTTAACAGTGCGGGCTCCCAGGGTGGTGGTGGAAGACCAGCTTCCAACCTCGGTCCTTCTGCCCTCAGATTCCCATCGAAGCCCACGGCCTCCGACTCAAGTTTTATGTTCCGACTCTGCCCCCTTGGACCCAACTGTGGAGGGCATCACGGGGATCCACACACTTCGTGACTTGCCATGGGCACAGGCAGGCAGGTGTGCATAAACGTGAAACATAAAGTAGAACCGAGAGCCTTTTCCAGGGCTGTGTGGCTGATCAGTAGCCCCCAAGCACACCAGTACTGCGCAGTGAAGGTTTCCAGAGGCCGGCCGTTTCTCCGGTGTGCCCGGCAAGCCCACTAACCGACCGCCCTTGGCGTCCTGGTGTGACAGGAGGCCCTGGAGTCGGCGGGTCAGCCTGTTCTCCTCTCACAGGGACGGATGGAGCTCCTAACAGTTAATGACAGTTTCCAGACAAGCTGCATCAGACCTGGGGCCCTTTCTCAGGAGAGGCTACAGTAATGAGAAAAAGCAATGCCTGCAGAATCAAAAATACTTTTTGAGACGCGCAGGCTTGCTGTCCTTGTCTGTCAGAGAACGGGTAGAAACCTGCCCTGCGGTGTCCTGCCTCAGG
>NW_021893699.1:0-629 GCF_006229205.1 Suricata suricatta
GTGGGGCTCGAACCCACGAATGTGAGATTTGACCTGAGCCGAAGTTGGAGGCTTAACCAACTGAGCCACCCAGGCGCCCCAATACATTATTAATTATATTAATATAATACTATGATGTATTATTATTATATTTTGTTTTTCAAGTAGGCCCCATGCCCAGTATGGAGCCACAGGCAGGACTCAAACTTAACAACCCTTAGCTCAAGACCTGAGCTGTGATCAAGAGTTGGATGCTCAACCAATTGAACCACCCAGTCACCCACTGTTTTTGTTTGTTTCTGTATCATTTATTTCCATTTCAGTCTTTATTATTTCCCTTCTTCTCCTGGCTTTAGCCTTCATTTGCTGTTCCTTTTGGAGCTCCATTAGGTGTAATGTTAGGTTGTATATTTGAGATCTTTTGTGCATACGCCTGTATTGCAATATGCTTCCCTCTTAGGACCACCATCACTGCATCCCAAAGGTTTTAGACTACCATGTTTTCATTTTCATTTGCCTCCATGTACTTCTTAATTTCTTCTTTAATTTCATGATTATCCCATTCATTCTTTACTAGAATGTTTTTTTTTCATTTTCCCATAATATTTTATTGTCAAATTGTTTTCCATACAACACCCAGTGCTCTTCCC
>NW_021893700.1:0-629 GCF_006229205.1 Suricata suricatta
GGGAGGGTCACATAGGCAGAGCACGGGGGACTTTTGGAACAGTTCTGGGGCGCCTGGGTGTCTCAGTTGGTTAAGCTTCCAACTTCGGCTTGGGTCATGATCTCATGGTTTGTGAGTTTGAGCCCCGCATCGGGCTCTGTGCTGACAGCTCAGAGCCTGGAGCCTGCTTCGGATTCTATCTTTCCCTCTCTCTCTGCCCCTCCCTTGCTTGTGTTCTGTCTGTCTGTCTCTCAAAAATAAATAAACATTAAAAAAATTAAAAAAGAACAGTGCTGTTACTCTGCGATCCCCTATCAGTGGAACACGGCATTATACACGTGCCCACACCCAAAGAATACACAACACCGAGGGTGAGCCGCAGGGGAGACCACGGACTTGCAGTGGTCATGCTGTGTCTGCGCAGGGTCATCGATCACCACTCTGTCCGATGCAGTGCGGGATGTGGCTATGGGGAGGCTATGCATGTGCGGAGGATAATGTGCGAGCTCTCTGTACTTCCTGCTCAATACTTACGTGAACCTAAAACTAGAACTGATCAATGAATTCAGTAAAGTTGCAGGATACAAAATCAATGTACAGAAATCAGTTGCATTCCTATACACCAAAAATGAAGCAGCCGAAAGGGAAAT
>NW_021893701.1:0-1393 GCF_006229205.1 Suricata suricatta
TCTATCAACATTTTTCATAGAAATAGAAAAATACTAAAGCTTGCATGGGGCTACAAAAGACCTTGAATAGCCAAAGCAAAGCAAGCTGGAGGTATTGCAATTCCAGATTTTAAGATACACTACAAAGTTACAGTAATCAAACCAGTATGGTACGGTGCATGTGTGTGCATGCACACACACACACACACACACACACACAACACACAGATCAAGGAAACAAGATAGACAGCTTAGAAATAAATGCATGCTTGTATCGTAAATTAATCTATGACAAAGAAGGCAAGAATCTAGAGTGGGAAAAGCAGTCTCTTCAATAAATGGTGCTGGTAAGCTGGACAGCTACATGTAAATGAATACAACCAGATGTCTTTCTTATACCCAACACAAAAATAAACTTCATATAGACTTAAGACCTACATATGAATCCTAAAACCATAAAAATCCTAGAAGAAAACACTGGTACTAGTCTCTTTCCCATTCACCATTGCAGCATTTTCTGGATAAATCCCTTCAGGCAAGGAAAACAGAAGCAAAAATACATCTAAATAAGAAGTTTTTGCTCAGCAAGGGAAACAATTACAAAGCAAAAATGCTATCTACTAAATGGGAGAAGACATTTGCAAATGACATATCTGGTAAGGAGTTAATGTCCAAAGTATATGAAAATTTATACAACTCCCCAAAAAACAAATAACCCAACAAAAAATCAAACACCAGAATACATATTTTTCCAAAGAAGATGTACAGATGGTCAACACACACATGAAAAGATGCCCACAGCACTAATCATCAGGGAAATGCAAATCAAGCCACGGTGAGGTATCACAGCAGATCATATCACTGCTGGAACTGCTAGAATAAAAAAGACAAGACAATAACAAATGTTCGTGAGGATGTAGAGAAACAGGAACCCGTGGGCACTATTGGTAGGAATGTAAATTGTTATACTCATTGTGAAAAGACTATGGAGGTTCCTGAGAAAATTAACAAAAGAAATACCATAGGATCCAGTAATTCCACTCCTGGATATTCAATCCCCCCTTCTCACACACCAAAACCCCCTGAAAACATTACTTGAAAAAGACACATGAACCCTATGTTTATTGCAGCGTTATTTATAATAGCCAAGATATGGAATCAATCTAAGAGTTAATGAATATATGGATAAAAATGGGGTGATACACACATGTGCATACACAGACATACAGCATTAATATATATAACAGCATAATGGAATGCTATACAGTCATAAAAAACAATGGGATCTTGCTACTTGTAGGAAGTTGGTGGACTAGAGGGTATTATGCTAAATGACATAAGTCTGGTGAAGAAAGTCAAGTACCTTATGATATCACTTATATGTGGAGTATAGATGGAAAAAATTAATAAAAGA
>NW_021893702.1:0-629 GCF_006229205.1 Suricata suricatta
AAAAAAAAAAAGTGGAAAATAAGTAAATGGGGGAAAGAGACAAACATCCCTTGCAGAAGAATTTCCAGTAATTTATATAGCTACGCTGTACTCAGAAAGTTTAATGTAACTCCTTACTCTTTTTTTTAAGGTTTATTTTTGAGAGAGAGAGAGAGAGAAAGAGAGTGTGTGTGAGTGGGGGAAGGGCAGAGAGAAAGGGAGACAGAATCCCAAGCAGGCTCCAGGCTTTGAGCTGTCAGCTCAGAGCTCACTAACTGTGAGACCATGACCTGAGCTGAAATAGGACATTTAACTGACTGAGCCACCCAGGCTCCACGGAACTCCCCACTCGGTAGTGCGGGCTACACACTGTGACGACCTTCCAAAGAGGACTGCATGGAGAAGGGGTACGAACGAGTAACTTGACATCAGAGAAACCTGACAAACACCGCCTCAGCCACACAACCCAGGTCAATGTCAACAGTTTTAAGTCATGTTGATAGGATATACACACCCTTGATATATGCGGAGAATGTTACTTCACCTCTGTGACCATCCTCCAAAAACCCATAATCCCAACCTGATGGTGAGAAAAACATCAAACAAATCCCTGTTGAGGGACCAGTACTCTTCAAAATTTTCAAGGTCAT
>NW_021893703.1:0-629 GCF_006229205.1 Suricata suricatta
CCTGCTGGTCTCCATTTAATGAGTGACTTTGGATTAAAACGGGAGCCAACAACAGGGCACCGATCTATATTAAATCTCCACAAAATGAAAATTGCAAAGATTTACTTTGGGTCGCTCCATGAGGAAATTTAATCACAGCCTCATCCGTACCAGTCCCTTGTCACCGGACAGAGAGTCGAGCTGCCCCGCGGGGGATTATGAATGCCTCCTGCTTATGAAGAAAGCTCCCCGCTCAGGTCTGTGGCCCGGGCACGTGGAGGTCAGGGAGGGAGGGCAAGCACGCGGCCTCGGGCACCCGGGTCCATGTGTCACGTCAGGGACTTACCCTGATGACTTTCAGCTCGCTCGCTTGTTAAAGGTGTCTCCGAGTTCCGCTCCGTCTAGAAAGTACAGCCGGAGGAGTTTCGGGCGCGGTCTGGGGGCACGAAGCCTCTCACAGCCCGGGTTGCAATTTCCTTCCCCAGCGGGACTCGCGGCTGCTTTGCCACAAGCCTTTCCTGTCTGTGATGAGGGCCACGGATTCGGCACAACGGCGTGTGTCCTCAGCCGGAGCCCCCAGGGAGGGTCTTCGGTGTCTCCAGGCTCACGTCCCTGGCAAGTGACTTCGTGGCCCCAGGTGCTGAACTTGC
>NW_021893704.1:0-629 GCF_006229205.1 Suricata suricatta
GACGTGTGAGAATGCCCTCAGCTACAAAGTGATATCCCCCAACCCTTGCTCTCAGAACCAGGATCTCCTGAGAGAGAGCTGAGGCTGTCAGGCCTCAGATGGTATACAGTAAGAAGTACATGCCTTGGGGCGCCTGGGTGGCTCAGTTGATTGGGCGTCAGGCTTCGCCTTAGGTCATGATCTCAGGGTTTGTGAGTTCAAGCCCTGCAGCAGGCTCTGTGCCGACAGCTCAGAGTCTGAAGCCTGCTTCCAGTTCTGGGTCTCCCTCTCTCTCTGTCCCTCCTCCATGCATACTCTGTCTCTCAAAAATAAATATTAAAAGAACAAAGCTATAAAACAAGAAATTATTTAGCTAAAGATGTGCCTCATTCTCCTGTTTTGTTTTGTTTTTAATGTTTATTTTTGAGAAAGAGAGGGCATGCGAGCAGGAGAGGTGCAGAGAGGGGGACAGAGGATCCAAAGCGGGCTCTGTGCTGACATCAGAGAGCCTGATGTGGAGCTCACACTCATGAACTGTGAGATCATGACCTGAGCCAAAGTTGGACACTTAACCAACTGAGCCATCTAGGTGCTCCTCTGTGTCTTAAATCAAGGCTTTATTATTGTTTCTTTGGAAGTTGACCTAAATA
>NW_021893705.1:0-629 GCF_006229205.1 Suricata suricatta
ATCTGGCCCCAGGGCTTACGTTTTCCATCATCTTACACGAGAAGGTTCTTGAAATGCGTCCTAAACACCTACTGTGTGCCAGGCGCTGTACTTGGCCCTGAGGATGCTGCCCAGATGGACTGTTGCCACCATGGGGCTCGTGGGCTGGGGAAACGGAGGACGCTGTTACAGATATACTTATACTTACACCAAGAAATGATTACTAAGAAACGATTCGGGGTTCATCTGAAATTCAGACTCACAGGGTGTCCTGTGTTTTATCTGGCAGCCCTGGTTGCCTCGGGGCAGCCCCGTGGACCTGAGATGATCTTGGGGAGGGACATGCCGAGGGAGACACTGGCAAGGGCAGGGGCCCGGGGCCCGGTGCGGGCACGTCCACGGGGAAGGCAGGCAGGCTGGTGAGGCCGGCGCCAAGTGAGTGATGGAGGGGATGCCGGGATGCTGTGGGGGCCGATCCTGTAGAGGGCTTACCCTAAGGGTTGTAGGTCTTCAGCAGGGCTGTGTGGTCTCAGTGGTTTTCACCCCCTCTCCCTGCAGCTGTGGGGATAAGCGGATGGTAAGTTGGGGAAACCCTCACAAAAGGGAGATCTGGATTGCATGCGTCCGTCTGCCACGGAGGAGGTGCCTGC
>NW_021893706.1:0-629 GCF_006229205.1 Suricata suricatta
CCTAAATTTTTCTTCTACGTCTCCCAAATAATTTCTGATTAACTGGAAACGGAAGGGAGAAATGTCAACAGGTTTCAGAGCTTTGAGTGGGACAGTGGCTTCTTTCACTTCAGTTTTACACTGAAACCTTGTTTTAAAGACATCGGAGGGAATGCAGAGATGAAAAATGGAAAGTGTTGAGCCCGGGTGTGATGAGCAATGGTTTTTGTTGGCCTGCGCCTTTGTTCGTGATTGCTTATTTTTACTGAAAGCCACCATGCAAGTTCACGGTTAGAGGAGGGCTGTAGTCAGGAAGGCCCTGAATGTAAGAGTCAAGATCAGGGTGGAAACTCTGAATTTGTTATTTAGGAGCTTTAGAGCCCAGAGCAAGTCACTTGAACCTGATTTCATCATGGTGCCTGGGTTGCTCAGTCGGTTAAGTGACTCTGGCTCACGTTGTGATCTGACAGTGTGTGGGTTCGAGCCCCACGTCGGGCTCCGTGCTGACCACTCAGAGCCTGGAGCCTGCTTCGGATTCTGTGTCTCCCTCTCTCTCCCCCTCCCCTGCTCACACTCTGTCTTCTTTCTCTCTCTCTCTCAAAAATAAATAAACATTTTTAAAATATCTGAGGTCACTTAGAACAGTGTCC
>NW_021893707.1:0-629 GCF_006229205.1 Suricata suricatta
GTGTGTTTTTTCTTTCTTTTGTTGACTGATTTTCATATATTGAACCACCAGTGCATTCCAGGATATGGTGTATATACTTTTCAAGTGCTGTTGAATCAAAGTTGCTGGTATTTTGCCAAAGATGTTTGCACCTATTTTAATCAGGGATGCAGGCCAGCAGCTTCCTTACACTGTTTACTAGTGTCTTGCAACATAGCTGTGGTTTTACAGTAATGCTGGACTCACAGAACAAGTCTGCAAGTGTTACAATCTTCCTCACACTCTTTCAAAAAAAATTATAGAGAAAGTAATTCTTCTTTGAATGATTGGTATAATTTTCCAGGGAAGTACTTGATTACTGATCTAATCTCCTTACTAGTTATAGTCTGTTGATATTTCCTATTTCTTTATTACTTGCCCATCTGATTTTTGACAAGGGTGAAAATTCAATCTAATGGAAGGTTAACCTTTTCATCAAATAGCACTGACATAAGTGAATTTCACAGACAAAATAAATAGACAATCTAAGCCCTCCACTGTACACAAAAATTCACTATAAATGGAGCATGACATTAAGTGTAAAACACAAGACTTTGGGAAAACTACACAGAGGAATATCATGGGAGTCTAGAGCTTTTTTGTCACAGAAC
>NW_021893708.1:0-629 GCF_006229205.1 Suricata suricatta
TACAGTTATACAATTCCCCAGCCACTCTCTCTCTTCCCTTTGTCTCTCCACAGAAGGGGCTCCCTTCCCTCTGAGCCTTGGTGTCCTAGCTCATTTTTATCTTCTCCAGTTTGCAATCATGCACGAGTGAGGCTGTCTTCCTAGTGGACTCCATATCCTTTCCTCCCAGACTCTTAGGGTTCAGAGTCCTTTGGCTTCAGCCCTTTCTTGTTTGAGAGATCCAGGCAGGAAGTACAGAACTCCCTTCTTCTCCGCCATCTTGGCCCTCCTCCCCTAAGAAATTAAATCACATATTTCTTTATCCATTGGTCAGTTGATGGACATTTAGGTTCTTTCCATAATTTTGTTATTGTTAAAAGTGCTGTGATTCATCAGTTACATTCAACACCTAGTGCTCATCATAACAAGTGTCCTCTATAACACCTATCAGCTATTTAGTGCCATCCCCACCCACCTCCATCCCAACTCTCAGTTTGTTCTCTATCATTAAGAGTCTCTTATAGTGTGTTTCCCAATCTCTCTCTCTCTCTTTCTCTCTCTCTGTTCCCCTCCCATATGTTCATCTGTATTGTTTCTTAAATTCCACATATGACTGAAATCATATGGTATTTGTCTTTTTCTGAGTGGCT
>NW_021893709.1:0-629 GCF_006229205.1 Suricata suricatta
TATATTTTTAAAAAGTTCTTTCAAATGCCTTAGCAAGGTATTTCAGGCTTTAAATTATCTGAAATTGATAGACCTTTCAAACCTTGTGTCCCTGATCCTAAAGGGCATGCTGAGGAATTTGGAGGAACCAGCACACATTCACATGACAGACAACATGCAGAATGAACTTGAGAAGAAGGCTGATAAGCTTAACAAGGGGTCATGAAATAGTTCTCACAAGGAGAAAGTGAGCCAAATCTGTAGCTACTTCAAAAGAAAAACAGGGCCTGATTGAAGAGACATTGCTTTCTTTCTCTCTCACTCTTTCTTTCTTTAGAGAGAGAAAGAGCAAGAGTAGGGGAGAGTGGGGGAGGGAGATAGGGAGAGAAAGAGAGAATCCCAAGCAGGCTCCAGGCTGAGCATGAAGTCCGATGTGAGGCTCAATTCCCCTTATCCTGGGATTCATGACCTGAGCCGAAATCAAGAGTCAGATCCTCAACTGACTCCTCCAGAGATATTTCTAATGCAGATTGAATAAATAATGATAACAGGTAGGATATGAGTGGTGAGGAAGAAAGGAGAATAAAGATAACATGCAAACTTTTGCTTGGGAAACTGTTGAACCATTCATCAGAGATATAGAAGGCAGA
>NW_021893710.1:0-629 GCF_006229205.1 Suricata suricatta
GGGGACATAATCCACCAGGCTCAAGAACTTTAAAAAAAGAAGTGAGAAGTTACATTTTTAACTGTAACAATGTGTCTCAGCAATGTCCAAAAAGATAGACATTATTATTATGATTATTCATGAAATTGACTATAGCATTCATATATTTGCACTTGACAAATGTTCACTGAGCACTACCTCAGTGTCTGGCATAATGTCAGGTATTTACACACACTTTCATTAATTCCCAAGAAAACCACAAGAGTAAGGAATTATTAACATATCTACTTTACAAATGAGAGGAATAAGTACAGAATGGTTGGAATGTCTGAGTGGCTCAGTTGGTTGAACATCTAACTCTTGGTTTTGGCTCAAGTCATGATCCCAGGATCATGGGATTGAGCTCGTAAGCACTGAACATGGAGCCTGCTTAAGATTCTCTCTCTCCTTCTGTTCCTCTCCCACGTTAGCACTCTCTCGCTCTCTCTCAAATAAATAAATAAATAAATAAATAAAACAGAAACATTGATTACTTTCTTCATCTTTGTTCACTCCCTACTCACTAAGTGATAGAGCTGAGATTCAACCTCACATTTTTATGTACATATTATTATTGCTGCTAACCCCTTCCAGAACATGGTGTGTGTGTG
>NW_021893711.1:0-629 GCF_006229205.1 Suricata suricatta
AGAGAGAGAGAGAGAGAGAGAGGATAAGGTAAGTATATACTGAATACTACTTTGTTGTGACTAGTGTTCTAAGTGTCTTCCCAGCTCACACATTAAGTTGAGCATGAGCACGATTTGATTAGTTGCGGGGGCAGAGGGGTGGGGGGGGTACAATTCATGGGCACTTCTCTTACCAGGACTCTTCTTCTCCTCCCATGCAGCAACACTTTGCTGGAGATGACCACACTTGATTTTGTAACATAAGCTTCAGTAAGGTTACTATTATTTCGATCACTTACTTATTCACAAAAACTCTGTTGAATTCCAAGTATCAAGCACATGTGAGAGAAAATGGATACAAAATCTACACAATGGAGGTGACTCCCTGCTGGAATAGTAAAGGACAAGCAATAATATATTCAGAATCATTATTCTATAAGAAACACAAATTATAAATCAAAAAATTATTAAAATACTAAATTTTATTACATATCAATTGATAACGTTATGACAAAATAAGCATACAATGGATGACTACAAATTAAGGCAATTCTGAGACTAACTTGGCAAAGTTGCAAATGGCAGAAACCCAGTTTCAACTAACTTAAGCAAAAGGACTCCCAGGTTCATTAACTGGATTGTTATTTATC
>NW_021893712.1:0-1393 GCF_006229205.1 Suricata suricatta
AAGGTGGGTGAAATGCTGGGCCACACCACCTAACCCATAGCAATAAGGACATTGGGCTGCTAGACTCAGAGTGCACAACCTGTTTGATCCCAAAAATTTTTCAGAGTTCGGAGCCTCCAAAGAAACTACCCAAAGAATTCACAGAACAGTTCTCAGAGAGAGGCAAAACCAGCCCAAGGTAATATGGCAATCGAACCCTTCCTTCCTCATCCCTCTCCTGCATCTCAAGAGGTAAGAATCTTAGCAAGTTGGAGGAACAGGGAAAGAAAATAAAGAGAGAGCAAAGTTGTCAAACCCCAGAATCCAAGGCAACAAAGAAGAATCAGTCCTCCAAAGTAATACTCTTGGGGGGAAATAATACAGTTGATTTCCATTAAACTTTGCAAATCCTATATGCTTAATGTATTTCATGTAGGAGTATCGTTTTATTAGAGAATAGTGCTAGCAAAATGATTTGAAGAAAAGAATGTGAACATAATGACCATTAAAACTATCAATTCTCCAGATAACTTTCTAATGAAAATTATGGACAATACGTTCTTGTTCCACTAAGAAATATGAATATAGCCTCTTTTGCTACCTTTTTTGTTTATGTGAGTTTCATTTTGCTAACTCTAGTTATTTCACTACAAATTCACCATCAATTGATAGCTATAAGATGTTTATATTTCCATCATGTCATATGCATTATATGTCATCCTCAGTTAAGTCAAATGTTTGGTTAATACGCAATTAGGCTATGAATATGCATCATAAATTAATATTCTGAATACTTTGTACTCTTTAGTCCCTTCACTAAGGCTCTGGTTTGAGACTAATATAATTTGTTATTCTTGCACTGTGAAAACTAATTAAAATTATTTATTCAACATCAAAGGGTCATTTCCATGACAAAGACTGGATGGAAACAAACAAAATTAACTCAGAGTCCATTTTTCTTCCAGATATCTGCCAGCAAAGTCATTGGAAAAAAAAACAAAACAAAACAAAAACAAAATACAGTAAGATAGAGAGAGAGAAAGAAAATGTTTGATGCAAATAAAAGTGAGTTGAATTCCTTCACTGGTTTTTATCGGGATCATATATTTTTCACACAGTTTATGGTGACTGTAATGGATATACATATAGAACCTCTGTTAATGAGAATTTCCTGCTTTGCAGTAGTCATTGATTTTCAATGCAAGACGCGTGTACCTGAAACACTCCATAAGTAAGAAGTTAAACATGTTTAGTCACATCTGTGAAAATTAGAAGGAAAACAGTAAAGTTCTTTTAATTCTCATGGAGACAGAGAGGCATGTCCTGGTTTTCATAGATCCCTTTCCCCTGTATTCTATGCTAAAACCTTGCTTTGTATGAAAATAACTTAAAAACAAAGAAAATAACGATCTCC
>NW_021893713.1:0-629 GCF_006229205.1 Suricata suricatta
TGAAAGAATTCACCCAAGGCAGAACAAAGGAGGTAGGAGTTTATTGAATACACTCCAAGGAAGCAGCAGGCAGGACAACAAAGAAGACACAGCCTGGCCTTAAGCAGTGGGGAGGGGCTACAGGTGAAGTAAAGAAGTATGGAAATTTCCCTTTTTGTAAAGGTGCTTGCTTATAAGTAGCCCACTATTCAGTTAGAGCCTATGGCTGTTTTGAGGTGGGTCACTTAATGGTTCTATTTGCATTCAGCTTGGGGGTCCTTGTGGGCCCTTTTGCCTTGTTCAAATGTCCATTGTTCAAGCCTGTTATGCAAAAGTAACCTCAACATATAAGTGTAGCAAGAATAGTGATTGACCATATAGATTCTTTTAAATCTTCTTTGCTACAACGCTTCATAAGAAATCTTAGCTTGGGGGTGCCTGGGTGGCTCAGCCGGTTAAGTGTCCGGCTTCAGCTCAGGTCATGATCTCATGGTTCGTGGGTTCTAGCCCCGCGTCGGGCTCTGTGCTGACAGCTAGCTCAGAGCCTGGAGCCTGCTTCCGATTCTGTGTCTTCTTCTCTCTCTGACCCTCCCCTGCTCACACTGTCTCTCTCTGTCTCTCAAAAATAAATTAAAAAACATTAAAAAATT
>NW_021893714.1:0-629 GCF_006229205.1 Suricata suricatta
GCCTTTCTTCCCCCGGGCCCTCTTTCCTGAAGCTGCATGGGTTTCAGTTCTGAACTGTTTGCATCCCCCACCCCGAGCCGTTCGCTGGTGCCTTGACTCCTCATGCCAATGTTTGTGACCAAACCCTCCATTTTTTTTTCTAATCCCTACCACTGTCTCAGACTGTGGGACATTAGAGTCCCTTCAGCAAAAATTAAAAAAAAAAATTCAACTCTTTAAAAACTATCTTCCTTCTTTAAATGTCTTCACCCTTCACACCCCAGTTAGAGGAAGATGGATTTTTCCCTACTGTTGTGTTACCAGGAATGGTAAGCACAGTTCTTGTCTGCGGATACTTCTCCACTGCTAGTTCAGGTCACTGTGTCAGGGGATGGTTTCCAATTGCCCTCCATGGATTTCATACCTCCAGTACGTCATTTCTCTTTCTTCAGCCACAGAACCCTATCCTAGTCACATAATTATGACATTTGTCCCTTCTTTTGTTTTTAACACTTTTAAATAATGAATATGTAATTGTAAATATATAATATTTCATATAAGATAAAGTGATTATTTTTAATTTACTCTCTAAATGTTAGTATAAAGAAGAGAATGGAATGATCTAGCAAAGGCTTTTCATGAAGTACCCA
>NW_021893715.1:0-629 GCF_006229205.1 Suricata suricatta
AAAAAAAAAAAAAAATGCCAGCATCTGTTTGTTTGGGTTAATACTTTTACTCTTAATTTTTTATTTTTTTATGTCTTTTTATTTATTTTTGAGAGACAGAGAGAGACAGCACGAGGAGGGGAGGTTCAGAGAGAGAGGGAGACACAGAATCGGAAGCAGGCTCCAGGCTCTGAGCTAGCTGTCAGCACAGAGCCCGAAGCCGGACACTTAACCGACTGAGCCTCCCAGGCGCCCCTGGGTTAATACTTTTACCAATTGGGTAGGGGCCTTCCCCTACAAGACAGAAAAGGCACAAAAAGTAACAAAAATTCTGCTTTATAAAATAATACCCAGGTTTGTCTCACCTAAAAATCATGAATTAACAATGGTAAATGGCTGCCTTGACTCTTTCTCTAGTGAAACTTCTGGCTCTTAAAAAAGTTTTACATATCAAATTGACGCTTGTTACTCAGGAAAACTCTAAACAACACCTCACAAGCATTAGATGCTTAAAACATTTTTTCAAAATCAAGTTATGGCCAAACTCTTGGAAACAGAGCCTCCACGGATTACTTATTCTCCTGCTCCTTCACCACCTGGGTTACGAGAGATTCCCGGACGTCAGTTGCTTGCACAGTTAGGGTCTCTCC
>NW_021893716.1:0-629 GCF_006229205.1 Suricata suricatta
CACTCACGAGGACTCTTCCCCCATGGCTGAATCCTTCCTGAGTGCTTTGTCTCCTCATGACATGATATTGGTGGTTAGGATTTCAACATATGAATTTGAGAAGGACACATTCAGTCTATAGCAATCACTCTGAAAAGAAATCATGACTCTTTGAAGAAACGATGAATATTTCAAGTCTGAGGCAGGAAAATGGATATGAAGATCTGGAATATAGTGTTATGCTAAAAAAATGCAGAAGCATTCAAAAACTAAAAACAGGGTCATGATAGTCTTTAACCTGTCACAGTAAACAAATTATAGGGGCTCCCACTCGCCAACTGGGGGCTGTTTAAGCCTCAAGAGAATAGTAACTATAATTAATATTATATAGGATGATTGAGAATCATGAGTTTGCAGTGATTTACTTTTTTGGAAGGGAGGGGGCTCTGTTTTATAGAGTGCAGTAGAAGGTTTTATAGAATTAGAGAATCATTATTTTGCAAACTGTAATAGAATTCATGCAAGGATCATTTTGTATATTAAATTCCTATTGCCAATATAACAAATTACTATAATCTTAGTGGCTTAAAACAACACAAATTTATTATTTTATAGTTCTGGAGATCAGAAGTCTAAAATGCATCAGCATG
>NW_021893717.1:0-629 GCF_006229205.1 Suricata suricatta
TTTTTCAGGAGTTATGCAAGGATTTAAAGAAAGTTTATAAGGAGATTATGGGGCTCCTCCTTATAGCACCCTTTATATAGTATTTCTTCCCTCAATTTCTATCTGCTCTGGTAGCTCTGCACTCTATCCTCTGACACTTTAAGCCAATAAAAATGCAACTGTCTACTTGAGTTTAAGGTGCCTCACATAGTATGCATTGAGAAATTCCCCCAGGGAAAAATCTTCATGAACATAAATCTCACCCAATGAGACCCAAATACCTTCCTTTAAGTGTAGATTCCCTCTAGTTCTTGCCTGGTTATGAATTAGTTAAGAACTCTCCAGTAGCTGTTTCTATATTTCATCCAGAATTTATAATTGTTATATATAGGAAGGATAATGTCATAAGCAATTCTGTTGCTAATGTACTGAAACTTCACCTTTGTTTAAGTTTATTTTTAAAATGGAGATTATAGACATAATACCTAATTTCTAAAGATGTTATATGGATTTAAACAGATCATACATGCATCCATATATGGCTTTAGAGCAATAGCTAGCACATAGTGGAAGCTCAATACATATTAACTGCTTTTATTACAATAATTTTAATATAAGCTCCTTCTAAGGAGTGAAGACATCTTTGCAAA
>NW_021893718.1:0-629 GCF_006229205.1 Suricata suricatta
ACAGAGGGAGGGCGTGGAGCCTGGACAGCTGAGTCTAGAAAATGAACCCCTGCCCACGGGGCCTCAGATGCTTTCTATGAACAGCCTCCCTGTCATCCTCCATCTGCAGAGCCAGGAACGAGGTTCCTGGGTGGTGTGGCTGGGTTTGCGAGGGCCCCTCTGCACGGCCCCGGCCCCTGCCCCAGGCTGCTCAGTGAAGGAGGAACATCCCACAGCAGGGAAAGACTCCGGATGCTCTTCCGTGTGTGGAGCTGTGTCCTCGAGGAAGAGGCTCAACACTTCCTGAGACGTTTGTGTGTCTGTCTGATCCGGGGTGTAATGCTGGCCTCCCTCCCCCAAGGACTCTTTCTTGTTAATGTTTACTGCGGAAGAACAGAATACAAGATTTTCAAGGAAAAGGTTGGAGCATTTCTGAACCTTTGGGAAAATGATGAGGAGAAATGCGAGCTCACTGGTCAAAGGTTCTGTGTAACTTGGTTTTATGTAGCAACTACTATGCGCTCAGCCCTTCAGGGAAACAGAATCCAAAGCTGGCGCAGGAGGGAGCCTGCCTGGAATCAGATGGGTTCTGGATCAATCTCCTTACTCACTGGACACGTGAGCATGAGCAAGCAGCTGCCATCTTGTGA
>NW_021893719.1:0-629 GCF_006229205.1 Suricata suricatta
ACACACACACACACACACACACACACACACACACACACACACACACACTACCCCTCCTTCATCAATCATAAAAATGTTCAGACATAATTATGCACCAGGCTCATGCTGCAAATAGAATTATTTTCATCCTTTCAATCTATCTCATGAATATTCTCCTTTATAATCAATCCTTTAAAAGATGAAGTATAATGGTTACATAGGATTATTAGATGCAAATTAACCATCAATTACACTATCCCTACTGCTAGAAATTTAGACTGTTCACAATCAGTCATTATTACACATATCACTTTAAAAGGTTTGTGTATTCCTCTGATTTTTCTCATGTGGAAATTCCTAGGAATGCCAAGTTAGAATCATGTAAACATTTTAAAGTTTAATACCGCCACACTACACTCTAGCAAATTGCATTATTTTTCAGTTCTCCCATAACCCATATTTGAGGTCATCTATTTCTCCACATTCTTGGTAACACACTGATTTATAGTTGCTTTTGTCAAAAAATGTACCTTATTCTTTCCATTTATATTTATGAGGATATTAGGAAGATTAGACTCTGTTGGGGGGCACTGTGAATGTGGAAATACAGATTCATATTCTGTCCATTTTCCTTATATTAGTGTGCCCCC
>NW_021893720.1:0-629 GCF_006229205.1 Suricata suricatta
AGATTATCTGTAAAATGAGGGACTGTGCTTTGAAATAATATCTCTAAAGCTGCTTCTAGGTAATTCTAAGATTGTCTGATTTTGAGCATCTAGAATTTGCTTTATGTAGCATTGCTGAAGTCAGACAAAGGTTCAAGGAGTAATTTCATAACTTATGGTGAGGAGTTTACTTATTGCCTCTGGGTCTCAATTCCCACACCTCCAAAAAAGAGCTTATTATTACACTTGCTCCCTTGAATGGTTAAAAGTGTGGGTCCTAGAATCAGGCAGCACTGTCTGAACCCCAACCACAGCAGACTTTGAGTCAGTTACATAACACCCTCCTGCTTCATTTCCTTCACTTTCTTACTTTTCCGCCAACTGGAAATTCTAGAATTCTGCCTAATGGAATAAGTAATTAATTATAAATAATAAGTAAGCAGAGCTCCATCTTCTGCCTGCAATGTGGCCATCAGGGGACGTTTTGTGGAGGTCATAGCTGCCCTCCATAGTGTTAAAGTAGAAAATCACATTTTTACCTTGCGTATTATAACTAAATAATCCATTTCTGGGTAGAGGGAAAGTAAGAAAGTAACTTTGGGATCTCGGTGAAGCATGTGATGCACACACCAATCCCTCATCTTCAGATC
>NW_021893721.1:0-629 GCF_006229205.1 Suricata suricatta
GGAAGACCCTAGGATCCAGCTCTGGACACAAGTTCCTGACTTTGGAGTGGAGTGATGATGACACACACCTTGTCATCAACCGAGCTGCAGCAGGTGGGCAGGACAAGGTTTACGCTTGTATTGAGCATAGACTCAGCTTGACTAAAGAGCAACTGGAGAGCGAGGTCTGCTGGAGTACCTGAGAGGGGCAGCCGTACAGAAGAGCTCGGAAACCTATCAAGGAAAGGACCCTTGGGACGCCTGGGTGGCTTAGCTGGTTAAGTGTCAGACTTCAGCTCAGGTCAGGATCTCATGGCTTGTGGGTTCGAGCCCCTCATCAGGCTCAGCTCTGTGCTGATTCTGCCTCTCCCCCTCTCTGCCCTCCCTCACTCTCGCTCTCGTGCTTTCTCTCTCTCAAAATAATAAATATTAAAAAATTTTTTTTCTTCAAAGAGAAAAGAAAAAGTATCCTCGAAGGAATTGCCTACTCTGGCCCTCGGCCAGTACCCAGACTCTTCCTTGCCAGCTCCAGGCCCGGCTTTCATGCTGGCAGCCTCCTTACCCCCACCCAGGGGCTCAGAGGAGGGCTTCCTCCTGGAGCCTCCATGTGGACTTTCTAAGACACTGTGTGGATAGAAATGTGGCTTCCC
>NW_021893722.1:0-629 GCF_006229205.1 Suricata suricatta
CTTCTTGGATTTTGATGTCTGTTTTCTTCTCCAGGCTAAGAAGTTTTCAGCAATAATTTGTTCAAATAAAACTTCTGCTCCTTTTCCTCTCCATCTTCTGGAACTTCTGTGACATGAATGTTATGATGTTTTAAGGATTTCTTAAATTCCCTAAGTCTACATTTGTGACCCCAAATTTTTCTTTCCCTCTTCTTTTCAGCTTCATTATTTTTCATATTTTATCTTCTATTTCACTGATTCATTCCTCTACTTCATCCATCCATACTTGTTGTCATGCCATTATTTGGATTTGCATCTTATTTATACCATTTTTAATTTTTGCCTGACTAGTTTTTAGTTATTTTATCTCTGAAGTAAGATTCCGTAGTGTCTTCTATGCTTCTTTCAAGCCTTGCTAGTATCCTTATAATTGTTGTTCTAAATTCTAGTTAAGACATCTTAGTTATATCTGTATTGATTAAATCCCTGGCTGTCATCTCTTCCTGTTCTTTCTCTCGGAGTGAATTTCTCCATCTTATCATATTGTCAAGGCCAAAAAAAAATAATAAATTAAAAATTCCAAACAGTAAAAATATTTTTTCTGTATCCCAAGGGGATAAAGAAAAACAAAGGAAGCTAGATTCTATTTC
>NW_021893723.1:0-1393 GCF_006229205.1 Suricata suricatta
TTCCTCTGTAATCTACACCTTCCAGTTCATGAACTCATCACTCATCTACTGTACTAATGCACGGACACCACCCACCTTTCTGACACTGCTGAACACCCTCCCCCAGACACTTACTGGTGTGCCCATGATTATGATGCACTTCATTTTTTAATTGAAGTATAATTGACATGCAATATCCGATTAGTTTCAGGTGTTTATCACAGTGATTCAGTATTTTTATACATTATGAGACGATCCCCATGGTAAGTCTAGATACCATCTGTCACCATACTAAGTCATTACAGTATTATTGACTGTATTCCCAATGCTGTACATTAATCCCCATGACTTTATTTGATAACTGGAAGTTTGTACTATGTACTTCATTTAAACCCTCCTTTTCTTACTATAGAATCATTAACATGAGGAGGGGGCCCTGTTCCCAAGGCAACCGAGAATGGTACTTGTTATTCCTTCTGCTACATTTAGTCAAATTCCAACTGCCTTCCAGGTTCACACTTCATTGTTCACAAGAGTGTAAATATTAAGCAATCTTCTCCTTGGCTTATCAGCTTTTCCACTATGTCTTGCTGACATACACATATTGCCCCGAGTTCTCTAATTTAACATTATATTTCTGCTAACTAACTTGATACATTTTCTTTTCCAGACACATTAGCTTTCTATCTGGTAACTAAGTCTTGAAGTACATGTCCATCTTTGCCTATGAAATATCCTTTGGGGCCTTTGATGAGAGTGCCTCATGTGGTGATAGTCTCCATAGATTCTCAGTATTCAGGACGGGGACAGTAAATGCAGTCTTTCTGTGGGAAGAAATGTTAGAAAGAAAAATTTTATATAATCTTTCAATTATAATTAACATTGCAATTAACAACCCCCTGTGGACCAGCCCATGAACCCAACTTCCAAATAAAACTTGTTTTTATATTAAAAATACACTTTGAGGTATAGTATACAAATAGCTTTCCATTTTTGGAATAGAACCTAAAACCTTAAGTTGTTAACTGTAGAGTTGATAGAGGATTTTGTTGAAAACAATGAAATAAATGTTTGTGTTTGAGCAATGAAGACAGAACTTATCTCTTCTAAAACTTTACCTTGTGGGTGTCACTGGAACAGGCATATACCAACACTGCTGACTTCCAGAGCATTGACATGACTATAATTTTCCCAAGAAGGCAAGGGATGTTTTCCCTCTTCCCACAACTAAGGCATCTGGTCATACCTACACACATTCACCTACCCCCACTCTCGGTCCCTCTGTAGAGCCCTGGACTACACTTTTCAATCTAAATCCTCTTAGCTTTATAGTACGTGCTAACAGATACCACATGATACCCTAGGAAAGATGGATGATATAGACTAGTTTTTAAACTATATTACTGTCATAATA
>NW_021893724.1:0-629 GCF_006229205.1 Suricata suricatta
ATAGGTGTGTCCTGCCATTTCTTTTCATTCAACTGATCCATATCTCTTGATTCAAGAATTTAATCCTTTTATAGTTATTTTATGTACTTATTTATTTTAAATTCATGTTAGGTAACATGAAGTATAATATTGGCTTCAGGAGTAGTACCCAGAGATTCATATGACACCCAGTGCTCATCTCCGGAAATGCCCTCTCCAAAGCCCATCACTCATTTAACTCATCACCCCACCCACCTCTGCTCCAGCAACCCTCAGTTCTCTATATTTAAGAGTCTCTTGTAGTTTGCTCCTTGTCTGTTTTTATCTAGTTTTGCCTTTCCTTCCCCTGTTTCATCTGTTGTGTTTCTCAAATTCTACATAATGAGTGAAATCATATGATATCTGTCTTTCTCTGACTGACTCACTTCCCGTAGCAAAATACCATCCAGTTCTATCCAGTTCCTTCCGCATCGTCGCAAGATTTCATCCTTTTTATTGCGAGTAATAGTCCAGTGTGTGTGTGTGTGTGTGTGTGTATGTGTGTGTTTGTATGTGTATATACAATATATATTGTCATATATATGACATCTCCTTTATTCATTAGTTGATAGACATTTGAGCTCTTCCAATAATTTGGCTATTGTTGATAG
>NW_021893725.1:0-629 GCF_006229205.1 Suricata suricatta
GCTAAATTACATTTAGTATCATCCAAAATAAAGACAGAGGAAGGGAAGGAGGAGTACATGGACACAAGGAAAGGACAAAACATAATAGAAAATAAAAGCAAGAACAAGAGAGTAATTGAAAACAGCAAGTACCGACAACATTTTCTAAGTGCAAAGAGGGGCACCTGGGTGGCTCAGCAGGTAAATGTCCGACTTTGGCTCAGGTTATGATCTAGAGCTCCATGGGTTTGAGCCCTGCTGACAGCTCAAAGCCTGGAGCTTACTTCAGATTCTGTGCCTCCCTCTCTCTCCTCTCCCCCAGCTCATGGATGTGTCTCCCTCTCCCTCAAAAATAAAAACAATATTAAAGAAACAAAGTGCAAGGAAATAAAAGAGATGTAGAATAAAAGAAATTTCAGAGATCTTCATTAGCAATCTATTGCCCTGTAACAGATGGCCTTCACAGTTACTACAAAGACAAATGCACTGGAGTAGAGGCTGATGGGAGGAACTGGACAAAGAGGAGGAATTTACAGATGGAATAAGGGTAGGTGGTTGGTCTACACATGGACATGATGTTGTTAGTTCTCCTGGAAGCAGGTGCAAAGACACAAGGGTTCAGTTCACTATCATATTATCAGAAGAAACAC
>NW_021893726.1:0-629 GCF_006229205.1 Suricata suricatta
CCAACAGCGGGGGCCTCAGGTGTCGGCCAGCCGTCTCTCCACATGGTTTTTCTAGCTGAGCAGCTGGTCCCCCACTTGGGGGCTTAGGGCTCCAAAGTGTCTCTTGTGAGGGAGAGATTGCAGGGGGAGAGAGGGCGAGGGAGCCGAGCACGTCTATGCCACCTTCCGCGACCTGGCCCGGAGGTCCTCCATGGGTTTCCCGCCACATGTTATTTTCTGACGCATCTGTGAAAACACAGCCAGGCACAGAGAGAAAGAAGGGATCCCAACTCTCGGTGAAGAGGAAGGTTCTGAATGAGCTCATAGGATGGGAAAAACTGCCGGGGTCACTTTTGGAGAGCAAATCCACTTACATTGAGGTCTTCTCTCTCTCTCTCCTCTCTCTTTCTGACAAAGATAATTTTTCTTTAAAAAGATAGTGTCCTCTGCTATGTGTCAAAACAGCATATGCCTTGGTTATCTGTCCATCCCCCTGGGCCCCCTGCCTCTCAGGATGACGTGGGCCCCCCAGCCTGCGGTGACCTCAGGCAGCTACCTGGGTCAGCGTCAGCCTTTCTCCAAAGTCAAGATGCAAAGCCGGTGTCGGCAGCCGGCAGGGACACCAGGTGACATCCCAGGAGAGAACAGGA
>NW_021893727.1:0-629 GCF_006229205.1 Suricata suricatta
AGGGCAGAAAGAAACCACAAAATAGTAATCATTAATCCATGCGTGGGGCGGGGAGAGGAAAAGGGGGTTTTGAAACTATGTGGTGTTAGGTGTAAGGGTAAAGACAAATCAGTGTCTTCGGAGCCAAGCAGATGGCCATTTACTACAACACATCATCAGCTTACCTTAAGTTTTCTACAGGCTCAGATAAATGGGGCGTTCCTCCTCAGGGTTAACAAGGCATTTTCCTTTCTAGCTAACCTGGGGGTCTTTCTCCCAGCAGCGCTTTCTGCTCTATGCTTTGTTTTACTTAATGACTAGTCCTGGGAGCTTTTGCCCTGTGGTGGTCTTCTGCCCTAAGTCTCATTAACCCATTGGTGGAATGGTAGAGAATTCTTAAATTATTCCCCACAGATTAACAGGAAATATTTGTGGAACTACTTCCTTGGAACCTTTGACTCTTTGGTTAAGTTTGGTAGCGTTCTCCTTGGTGACTAACATGTTTCCTCCAGGGATGGTCTTTGTTTTTCCTTCATCCATGTCATTTAGTGTGCACGTTAGGCAAAGGCTTTTGCTAATGGGTATCATCAGGACTTAAAAGCTGTTAAGTCACCTGCCAATCTCAAGGAAACTTCCATGTAATGAGATAC
>NW_021893728.1:0-629 GCF_006229205.1 Suricata suricatta
AGTTCTCATCCCCATGGCCCCCAGCCTTTCAATAGCTTTCTCAGATAAGAAGTTAGTAGAGAAAATTACACGGGCAAATCAGAGCAAGGTCCTGCAGAACTGTTTGCCCCCAATGGTGACAAATCATTGCCTTGGGAAGGGACTGGCAGCATCCTGTATCCTTGCTCTCCACCCCTGTATTCACTTTCCAAGGAACATTCTGGGATTCCAGAAGGAAAGTTGGGGCTCTAGGATCTCGGAAGTGACCTAATGGTTCAATCAGATTATTTCCGCTAACCAGGGAGGACAGGATGAGAGAATAGTCTGGATGATGAGAATAGAATATTCTCATTCACTAAATACTTTCTATTAAATGTCAACTGTTCCAACCTTCCATTACTTCCTCTATCAAGAGAAAACACTCAAACACATAGCACCTGAGACCCCTATGATCAAACACCACACAAACTCTCTACTGGTCAACACAAATCCTCTACTACAATAAGAGTGTATTGAACTCTGAACAAGCTTAGCTTTGATCAGGGAATTTGCTCATAGTTTTTCTTCTACAATGAATGGGGGTATTCATAGTATTGCTCAGTCTATCCATAGCAAAAGAACCAAAAGTATGTGTATATATATGGACAGAA
>NW_021893729.1:0-629 GCF_006229205.1 Suricata suricatta
AGCATCAGGCAATAAAAACTTAGCAATGGTGTGATAATGTCCATTATTAAGTAATATTATTGTTACTGAGATCAAAACACACCAGAGACCAGGTTATGTTAGTGGTTATGTTAGTTTTCAAGGGCTGCCGTAACAAAATACCATAGTCTGAGTACCCTTGACTTTAGCCAAAAGGCCCAGAAGCAATACAGTCTGAGTAGTTAAAACTATAATTTATTTCCTTAGATTTCTGGAGGTGAGAAGTCTAAGATCAAGGTGTCTACAGGATTGGTTTCTTCTGAAGACTCTCTCTCCTTGACTGGCAAATAACTCTTTTCCTCTGTTTTCATATGGTCTTTCCTCTCTGCACACATATATCTGTGTCACATTTCTAGTCTAGTCTAAGGATTAGAGGCCTTAAAGATCTCATTTTAAGTCAATTATCTCTTCAAAGATCTTATCTCCAAATACAATTACATTCTGAAGTACTGGGGATTAGGGCGTCAACATAAGGATTTTTGAAGAACACAATTCAGCCCATAACACCAAAACAATGTACAAAATCATCTTTTACTTTGGATTGAGTTCTAACTTTAAATTGAACAGAATGAAAGTGTTGCCATTTCAGTGGATTGTCCTCTCTATTCATC
>NW_021893730.1:0-629 GCF_006229205.1 Suricata suricatta
TCAGCTCAGAGCCCAACGCAGGCCTTGAACCCACGAACTGTGAGATCATGACCTGAGCAGAAGTCAGATGCTTAACCGACTGAGCCACCCAGGTGCTGCTACCAATTAGTTCTATTGATTCTTTTTTAAATCCTCAGTTCCTTATAATACCGCCAAGAAGGACGGAGAGAAAAAGATTAGTGTGTGTGGGGGGGGGGAGCATATTAGCTGGCTTAAGCCCAAGTACCCCCAGAGGCACGGCTACCTCCTGCAGCTTCAAATCAGTGACCCCCAGAAGGGTTAAGTCAGAAGAACAGGACCGCAGACACAGAGAAAGGAGCCTGGAAATCAGGAAGCTCTCTAAGATCCAACTGCTGCGTCTTTCCGTGTCAGAGGCAGCAAGCAGAAAACGACTAAAGAAATAAAGAGCCTTTCATAAGCAGAGTGCCACTTTTGTAACTTCACACCAGCCCCTAGGAAGCTCTCCAGGAGCGTGATGTGCCTTATCAGTGGTGGCATTTAGCATTCCCGAAAACTCTGCCTGTAGGAGAATTCACCGCTGGAAAGAGAAAGAGCAACACTCACAAGAGAAATGGTGGATTTCAGCATCCAGGTTGATATAAATGCCCGTCTCTAAGCCTAGGCTCCCT
>NW_021893731.1:0-629 GCF_006229205.1 Suricata suricatta
ATAACTGGACAGTGGAGAAAAAGCAATGAAATAATGTGAAGGATAAAAATGAAAACAGAATAAATTATACTAAGAGGCACAGAAAAACTTGAGGATACAAAGATAAAAATTCCAACACTCATGAGATTAAGATAAAACCATAAACAAGAAAATGAATGATGGGAAAAGGAACAATTTGAAATAGATCCTGGTGAAGAAAATTACATAAAATATGGAGATATTCAAGATAGATAAAACATGGGGATTACTGGGCAGCCTGGGTGGCTCAGTCAGATGGATGACTGACTTTGGCACAGGTCATGATCCCCGGTTCGAGGTTAAGGCCCTGCATCTGGCTCTGTGCTGACAGCTCAGAGCCTGGGGCTTGCTTCGGATTCTGTGTCTCCTCTCTCTGCCCCTACCCCGTTCATGCTCTGTCTCTCTCAGTCTCTCAATAATAAATAAATGTAAAAAAAATTCTTTAAAACAAAACAAAACATGAGATTACAAAGTGTTCCTCAGTGTAGTACTAGGCTTGACTTCTCCAGACTTTCTATTTGCAGGGCTCTTTTACAGCTCTAAAGGGTCCCAGGTTAATGTGTGAATTTATGACTGGGAGAAATGCATATAAATTTTTCTGTTATGAAATA
>NW_021893732.1:0-629 GCF_006229205.1 Suricata suricatta
AAAAAAAAAACTAGACTAAAATATTCTTTAATATATGGAATAATTTATGTTGCATGGATATTATAAAACACTGAACTGAACTTCATAAAATTGGATTCAAATTTAAAAAACAAGAGGAAGAGGTTGGGATACACACAGAGACACCAGGGCTGCGCCTGGATGGTAGACGGCCATGGCAAGAGGCAGCAAGGAGGTGACTGTCCACAAGCCACACGGAGAGGCCTCAAGTGAAAACCAAGCCTTCCAGCACCTTGATCTTGAACTTCCAGGCTCCAGAACTGAGAGCAAGTAAATTTATGTTGTTGAAGCCAGCAACCACAACAAAATAGGATTCTACCATGGGGCAAATTTTAAGACATAAAATGAGATAATATCAATGAGATGATATCATTGAAAAAACATCTGATAATCTACCAAGACAAAAGCAATGTGTTCAGGCATCCGGGCAAAGATCCCCACAACAGATCCTGCCCTGGGAGGAACTGTCAAAGGAGGCCCAGCAGCACCAGGGAGGACCTCCTGAAGATGGCAGCCAAGGTAGGATCTCAGGCCCACAGCCTCGCTCCCAATTCATAGGGGGAAGGAGAATGGAGGTCATGGGAGTTAGACTTGGAACTGGCCATCCACTC
>NW_021893733.1:0-629 GCF_006229205.1 Suricata suricatta
CCTTGACATGTAGCCTTGGTGGGTCATCTATCTCCCTAGGTAATGAAGGTTAATGTTAAAATCTGCCCTGGTCCCTTTTGGTATTGTTGTGAAGACCAAATAGATAATTCATGTCGATTATATAGCTCTATACAACCATGTTATTGGTGTTGAAACTATCATCATCATCATCACCATCAACATTATACAATTAGGACATGAAACACTGATCACTTCTAGTACTTGGAAAGGAAATATATGGATTTTCTGAATAGATATAAATATAAAAGTGGCAACAATCAATCCTATGGACCAGATTGGGCAATTCTCAATATGAAATCATTTCAGTGACAGTGCAGAATTTAAAAACCTAGGTGCTCAGCAATACATGTTTGATTTGAGATATTAATTTTACTATATTAAACTTCTATGTTCTCCCTTATTTCTGTCTTTATTACTTGTCTTCTAAGCTCATGCATTAGTTATTTGGGATGTTACTATATATTTTTTTCTTTCTGATAACTCTAGAAGACGATTGAGGATGAAGAACCTAATTCTCAATGCACGTCCATCTTTTCATGTGGCACTTTCAACATTTCCAAATCTCAAATCAGAGGTGAAGTAGGGATTAGTTCAGGTAGGCATGGGTC
>NW_021893734.1:0-1393 GCF_006229205.1 Suricata suricatta
GTACTGAAGACTTGTCCAGCTGCCTTCCTGCAAATCCAAATCATCACTAGCTCAGGCAAGCTTGTTATTTTGTTAGCCTTGGCATGTGGTCACGATTGCCTCGCTCTGAAGAAGGCATAATGAAATATTTCCAAGTGCTTTGAACCGGCAAACCTGTGTTTATACAATTACACGAAAACGAGCTAATGTGATGGCCGTGCTGAGGTTTAATGATGTTGAGGTCAGGAAATTACAGTCCCGTAACTACATGTCTCACTGCAGATTGGTTTGTATCTCAGTGGAAAAGAATCTCGAGTTGGAGCTATTCCTTCATGCATCGGGGGCCTGCTATAAATAAGGGGCTAGAAGAACAAATTCTTAAGTGCATTTTATTTTGTTCTGAGAGACACAGATGAAGATAAGTGGATGGCTGTCAGCTTCTGGGCTGCGCCAGAGAATTCCGCTAACTATTTGCAGGTGGCAGCAACACAAATAATAAGGGATGTCTTCTCATGAGTCCAAGCTCTTCTTTCAGTCTGTTCTGCCAAAGGCCATTGACTTGCCACGACACAGTGGACACAGGCCAGAGATGCAGCCAATGTAGGGCCAGAAAGTGCACTTACCTTGCAGTCAGAAGACCTGGTTAAAGGCCCAGAGAGCTGCTCACTATGATGTCTCTGACGTCATAAGATTGCTCGTCTGTATAGTCAATAATTGCTTAAGGTCCTTTTCACAGTTTGAGTTACATCTGTGTCAGGCCGTTAAACTGTTGCCCCACATCTACATTACTGGCCCTGACTCATCAAGATTTGGGTCGTCTTTCTAATTGTACTGAACCCCACACACCTTCTGACCAGGTTCTCCTTGTGATTAAGTCTGTGTCTGTCATACAGTGGGATTTGGCCGGGCTGTGACACTTTTCCTCTTACCCATACATGATATTAAGGGGCCAGCCTCTAAGACTTCTGTCTCCTCGGCAGCAGGGTCTAACAGTTAGCGAACTACTCCATGTGGTCACTGGCCTTCAAGGAATTTATCATAGTGTTATTTTTAAATTCAAGTGTAAAGAACTAAATGTTCAAGTTCTTAAGTGGAAAGGTTGGATGAGTGATACATTTTCTGTGCAAGGCTGCTCTCTTGTAAAAATTCAACACAGTTAAAGAAAAATAGTACATCTAGCTGCACTAGAAATGTTTATACTGAGGGACGCCTCTAGAATATTGTTCTCGAAACCCATGTTTTTGAAAATGGACTGACCAGAGTATAATATGTGGCATTTCTGAGGCCAAACTCCCCAGATGGCTAAAACAGACTTGGGTCAGGGTGCCTGGGGGGCTCAGTTGGTTATGCTTCTGAATCTTGATTTTTGGCTCAGGTCATGATCTCAGGGTCATGAGATCAAGCCCCACATGGC
>NW_021893735.1:0-629 GCF_006229205.1 Suricata suricatta
TTTTTTTTTTTAATAGTTTATTACCAATTTGGTTTCCAAATAACACCCAGGGCTCTTCCACACAAGTGCCCCTCTCCATGACCATCACCTCCGTTCCCCACCCTTCCTTTTAAAAAGAGTTAAAACAAAACAAACTGGAAAAAAAAAAGAAAAAAAGAAGCAGTTATCAGCTAACCAAACTAAGGGAGTTTGAACTCTTACACAGAAATTAAAAACATGTTTTTAAACTGTCTTTTTTAATCTAAATATTGCTTCTGTGTAAGATTTTCCAAAGCCGTCGAGCAGGTAGCTCAAGGGCACAGTCACTCTAGCAGCCATGCCTCCCTGGGGACTGGAAGGAATGATTCTGAAAGCAGGCATTTCTTAACAAATCACATAAAAACCTCACTGGAGACTTTTGCTGCCAGGAGCCAGATTTTAAGCATCCAACTGATGAAACCTCTAAGACAATAAGCAGTCCAGATGCATCAGATTTGGGTTTTAAAACTGCTGATGTCCACGTTTAACCTAAACATGCTTTATCCAATCTTGAACACCTAATGTAGTGCTACATGCTTGCTTGTGAGGTAATGTCATTTTGGTGATATTTTCTTTCCTGTTAATATGAATCAGAAGGCTAGTTGTCTGCA
>NW_021893736.1:0-629 GCF_006229205.1 Suricata suricatta
ATAAAGAATGAAATTAAGGGATAGGAGCCATTCATTGCTGCTACTAAGTATCCAGTATACCTGAAATAATTACTGAATCATTGTCTTTGAAAAAGTTAAATAAAAAAAAAAATAAATGAAAAAGTTAAATACACAAAGCCTCTGTTTCAAGGTACTAGGCTGAGCAAATATGTATTTATTTCATCCTTCTAAAACCCTTCAAAAATATGAAAAAATAAATAAACCTTTCCCTTGTAAGAATATCATAAGAAGCTTAAATGTTTAAATATATTTTTAGACGATGGGGAGAGGATGGACACATATGACAGATTAAAAAGAGCAGAGAGAAAATAATTAACAGATAAGTGAAGGAGAGACCCAAAGTGGAGTAATGAGATTTGTTGAGGAGACTAAGGAGATTGGTGGAGATATATTTCAGGAAACTTTAGTAAAAAGTATATATATTTTTTTACAAGTTAAAAATTCATTTGGACATGAAATCATTGTATCCTAAGATACAATGTATTCTATTTGTCATCCTTAGATTATGTTTCAAAAGTTATTAAATTTCACTTTAACTGTAATTTTAGAGAACTTAGTAGAACACATGATTTAAATGATGCTTATTAGCAAAGTTCTTGTGAGATTTG
>NW_021893737.1:0-629 GCF_006229205.1 Suricata suricatta
GATCTTAAAGACTGTTTCTTTACCATCCCCCTCCACCCCGGCGACCGAGAGCGATTCGCTTTCAGTGTGCCCTCTGCTAATTTTAGAGAGCCCATGAAAAGATATCAATGGAAGGTTCTACCTCAGGGTATGGCTGATAGCCCTACCTTATGTCAAAAGTTTGTGGCACTGGCCATACAAAAGGTACATGATATATGGAGAGAATTGTACATTATACATTATATGGATGACATTCTTCTGGTAGGGAGAGATGGCCAACGGGTGCTGAAATGCTTTGATGACTTACAATCATCCCTGCAGGCTCACGGGCTGCAAATAGCCCCTGAAAAGGTGCAGTTACAAGACCCTTACACTTATCTGGGTTTTCAGTTTTCAGGAGCCCATATAACTACTCAAAAACTGGAGCTCAGGTTAGATATTCTACAGACACTCAATGATTTCCAAAAGTTGCTAGGAGACATAAATTGGATCAGGCCGTATCTTAAACTCACTACTGGACAAATAAAGCCCTTATTTGATATTCTCCAGGGAGACCCAGATCTCAAATCTTCTAGATCTCTCACTAGTGAGGGCCGCCAAGCACTAAAGTTTGTGGAGGAAGCCATCTACTCTCAATTCGTTACCGCCAT
>NW_021893738.1:0-629 GCF_006229205.1 Suricata suricatta
TTTTTAATGCTTTTTATTTATTTTTGAGAGACAGAGAGAGACAGCTGGAGCAGGGGAGGGTCAGAGAGAGAGGGAGACACAGAATCTGAAACAGGCTCCAGGCTCTGAGCTAGCTGTCAGCACAGAGCCCGACGCGGGGCTCGAACCCACGAACCATGAGATCTGACCTGAGTCGAAGCCGGACGCTTAACCGACTGAGCCACCCAGGCGCCCCAAATCATGAGTATTCTTAATGGCATCTAGAATGAATCCTTTCCAGAAGGTTTTCAATTTGTTTTGTCCAGATCCATCTAAGGAATTATTATCTGTAACTGCTATATCCTTACAAAATATATTTCTTAAAAGTCAAAATTACTCCTTGATACATGGGCTGCAGAACTGTCTTGACAGCAGGCATGAAAACAACATTCATCTGGGAACGCAAATGGGTGCAGCCACTCTGGAAAGCAGCATGGAGGGTCCTCAAAAAATTAAAAATAAAACTACCCTATGACCCAGCAACTGGACTGCTAGGAATTTATCCAAGGGACACAGATGCGCAGTTTTGAAGGGGCGCGTGCACCCCAATGTTTATAGAGAGCGCTACTGATAACAGCCAAAGTATGGAAAGAGCCTAAATGTTCATCGGC
>NW_021893739.1:0-629 GCF_006229205.1 Suricata suricatta
CTGTGCTTAAACCCCTCAAATAAAGTAAAGGCACTTGGAAGGCAGAAGCACTTCGTGCGGCCTGGAGGATCTAGCAGTGTCCTTGTAAGTAGAATCATAATACGTATCAGTTAGTTAATGGTGTGCACCTAATTCGTGAGAGATTACTGAAGTGTTAGCCATAGTGTGCAAAGGCCAGGTCGTACCCACTCGACAGCCTTCCTTGGTCCTGAGATCATGCTTTGCACATAGACGACATCCAATTAAAATCTGAGGCACTGATTTAAATAATGGATCATATGAATATTTAAAAATGAACTATATTGGGGGATGCCTCAGTTGGTTAAGTGTCTAGTTTTGGCTCAGGTCATGATCTCACCACTTGTGAGTTTGAGCCTCACCTCAGGCTCTGTGCTGACAGCTTAGAACCTGGAGCCTGCTTCAGATTCTGTGTCTCCTTCTGTCTGCCCCTCCCCTGCTCACGCTCTGTCTCTCTCTTTCTCAAAAATAAATAAATATTTAAAGAAATGAACTACATTGACTTTGCCAGCACCCAAGTGTATGGATGTAGGGAAATCACTTCTTTTCTATGAGCTTTGGTGCTCTGGTCTGAATGTCCGCGTACCCCCAAAATGGATTGGATTGAAACC
>NW_021893740.1:0-629 GCF_006229205.1 Suricata suricatta
ATCTTGAGCACTGGAGGTGCATATCACCGTTTGGGTTCCTCCTTCTCATCTTGCCATGTGGTGTTCACTGTATAGTTGACAGACTGATCCATCCTTAATCTTAACATTTATTTCTTTTTCATACCTTTCTTGTCTGTAGGATTAATGCAGGCATGTCCCTGTTTGTTTCCTTTCCTCTCCTCTCCTCTCCGTTCCTTTCAATTAGGAGAGTTTCAATGCAAATGAGTGTCGCCCTTACCGGGGTTAATTAGGCATTAACCTAATTCAGAGGCAACTAAGCCAGATGCTGAGGAATCATAAAGAGGGGTCTAAGGTGATGGAAGAGAAGCTCAAAGCGAGTGGACTCTTAGAGTAGACCTTGGGAGAGGTAGCCTATGTTCATGGAAGGTAAATCCAGGTATTAGCAGTCTTCCTTTCTGTTAGAAGAATGATCACACTAAAAAAAAGAAAGAAGAAGAAGAATGATCACACTGAAGTAAGAAGAACCTAGAATGTGTGTTTCCGCACAGAAGCACCATGAACAGAGCTAAGAGTATAATGCGGATTGGGACTGCAGGCGGAGAAAGTTAAACAGGAAGTCTGCACGTGCTGATCTACCCATTTACAGCACCCACAGAACTCTGTTCTTC
>NW_021893741.1:0-629 GCF_006229205.1 Suricata suricatta
TCTCTCTCTCCCCATCCCCTGTTCACGCTCTGTCTCTCTCTGTCTCTCAAAAATAAATAAAATGTAAAAAAGAATTAAAAAATTTTTTAAATAATTAAAAAATAAAATATTTATACTCTTTCACCCCAAAATTCCACCTTAGGAATTTAGCCTACGTAAATAATGAGACAAGTATCCAAAGAAATATGTACAAATATGTACTTCGAGGCATTAAAAAAATATAAGCAACCTAAAAGTCTACCAATTTGCTAAATAATTAAGGACCAGGAATAAAAAAGGACCAGCCATAAAATGAAATATTATATAACCATTCAAAATGCTGATCCAAATTTATATTTCTAATAAAGAAAAATATGCATGTATACTGTTAGGTGTAGACAGCAAGTTATTGAATAGTGGCTGAGCATGACACTATTTTTTGTAACATATGTGTGTAAGTATACATGAAATACATGCATGAAATCTATAAATACATAGTGGCACCTGGGTGGCTCAGTTGGTTAAGCGTCCAACTTTGGCTCAGGTCATGATCTCGTGGCTCGTGAGTTTGAGCCCCTTATCGGACTCTGTGCTGACAGCTCAGAGCCTGGAGCCTGCTTCAGATTCTGTGTCTCCCTCTCTCTCTGACC
>NW_021893742.1:0-629 GCF_006229205.1 Suricata suricatta
TTTGCAAAGATGTCTTCACTCCTTAGAAGGAGCTTATATTAAAATTATTGTAATAAAAGCAGTTAATATGTATTGAGCTTCCACGATGTGCTAGCTATTGCTCTAAAGCCATATATGGATGCATGTATGATCTGTTTAAATCCATATAACATCTTTAGAAATTAGGTATTATGTCTATAATCTCCATTTTAAAAATAAACTTAAACAAAGGTGAAGTTTCAGTACATTAGCAACAGAATTGCTTATGACATTATCCTTCCTATATATAACAATTATAAATTCTGGATGAAATATAGAAACAGCTACTGGAGAGTTCTTAACTAATTCATAACCAGGCAAGAACTAGAGGGAATCTACACTTAAAGGAAGGTATTTGGGTCTCATTGGGTGAGATTTATGTTCATGAAGATTTTTCCCTGGGGGAGTTTCGCAATGCATACTATGTGAGGCACCTTAAACTCAAGTAGACAGTTGCATTTTTATTGGCTTAAAGTGTCAGAGGATAGAGTGCAGGGCTACCAGAGCAGATAGAAATTGAGGGAAGAAATACTATATAAAGGGTGCTATAAGGAGGAGCCCCATAATCTCCTTATAAACTTTCTTTAAATCCTTGCATAACTCCTGAAAAA
>NW_021893743.1:0-629 GCF_006229205.1 Suricata suricatta
TCTTTGTCCTGGGTCCACTTCTTCTTATGTTCTTTCATGCCACTTTCCAGAAACGACCACCCAGCTGGTGTGTGCCAGCAGAAAAGACAAACTAATTTTAATACTGGTGTAAATCTGGGGTGCCTGGGTGACTCAGTCAGTTTAGCACTGACTGCAGCTCAGGTCATGGTTTCACGGTTCCTGGGTTCAAGCTCCATGTCGGGCTCTGTGCTGGCAGATAGCTCAGAGCCTGGAGCCTGCTTCGGATCTGTATCTCTCTGTCCCTCCCCTGCTCACACTCTGTCTCTCAAAAATAAATAAATGTTAAAAAATTTTTTTAGTATATTGGTGGAAATCAGGGCTTTTCAACTGGCACTGATTTTGCTGCCTGGGGGACATTTTTTGGTTGCCACAACTGACATCTGGGGATAGCAGCCAGAGATGCTGCTAGCATCCTACAGATCAAAGGGTACCCACAACAAAACATCATCAGTTCCAAAATATCAGTAGTCTTGAAGTTGAGAAACCTTGGCCTACAGAAAGATAAAGTAAAGAAACAATTTACAATTAACATATATTTTTCAAGTTGAAATATGAGTGAGTTGGGGGTTATCTTCTGTTTTGGGTTCTCTATTCCACAGCTACTCTTC
>NW_021893744.1:0-629 GCF_006229205.1 Suricata suricatta
AGCATCAGGCAATAAAAACTTAGCAATGGTGTGATAATGTCCATTATTAAGTAATATTATTGTTACTGAGATCAAAACACACCAGAGACCAGGTTATGTTAGTGGTTATGTTAGTTTTCGAGGGCTGCCGTAACAAAATACCATAGTCTGAGTACCCTTGACTTTAGCCAAAAGGCCCAGAAGCAATACAGTCTGAGTAGTTAAAACTATAATTTATTTCCTTAGATTTCTGGAGGTGAGAAGTCTAAGATCAAGGTGTCTACAGGATTGGTTTCTTCTGAAGACTCTCTCTCCTTGACTGGCAAATAACTCTTTTCCTCTGTTTTCATATGGTCTTTCCTCTCTGCACACATATATCTGTGTCACATTTCTAGTCTAGTCTAAGGATTAGAGGCCTTAAAGATCTCATTTTAAGTCAATTATCTCTTCAAAGATCTTATCTCCAAATACAATTACATTCTGAGGTACTGGGGATTAGGGCGTCAACATAAGGATTTTTGAAGAACACAATTCAGCCCATAACACCAAAACAATGTACAAAATCATCTTTTACTTTGGATTGAGTTCTAACTTTAAATTGAACAGAATGAAAGTGTTGCCATTTCAGTGGATTGTCCTCTCTATTCATC
>NW_021893745.1:0-1393 GCF_006229205.1 Suricata suricatta
GACAGATCTTTCTGGGGTCTCTTTTATAAGGGCATGGAAATTATTCATGAAGGTTCTACTCTCAGGACCTAATCACCTCTCAAAAGTCCCACCTCCTAATTGCATCACATTGTAGGATTAGGATTTCAAAATATGAATTGAGGAGGATACAAACATTTAGTCTGTAGCATCATTTATGAAAGATATTTTTGCAGGATATAGGTTTCTAGGTAATCAACTTGTTTTTTTTTCCCTTTCAGTACTTCATTATCTTCTTGTTTGCATTGTTTTCCATGAAAAATCTGCTATAATCTTTATCTGTATATATGTTTTTCTCGTGCTGAATCTAAGATTTTCTCTTTATCATTAACTTTGAGCAATTTTATGTATTATCATAATTTTGAGCAATCTTCATGTTTCCTTTTGTTTTGGATTTATTGGGTTTTTCTGGATCTATAGATTTAGAATTTTCACCAAATCTGAAATATCTTTGGCCATTAATTTTCAAATATTTTTCCTTTCCTCTCTTTTATATTAAAATGCTTGGAGTTTTCTCCAAACTCACTGATGTGCTCATTTCTTAATTTTTTTTTTTTGCTTTTTCTTTTTACGTTCTGTCTTACGTTGAATAGTTTCTTTTGCTATGCCAGTTTGAAAAGTTTCCCAGGCAGAAAGCCAGTATGGTTGTAGAATCATACTTTTTTAAAGAATCACAACATTTTGACACTTACTGCCTAATACTTGAAAAAAAAATGTTTCATATATTTGTTTTCATCTGGTGTGTGTGTGTGTGTGTGTGTGTGTGTGTGGTGTCTGGTAAGTTCAATACCTAAACCTCCACTATAGCCATAACTGGAAGTATTCTTAACATAGCTTTTTGAATAAATACATGAGCTCTAATAGAGTAAAAGTTTTCTGGAATCTGGGACCATGTATTAAATTTTTATATATATTAAGTGTAGTTTTTCAGTAGAATAACATGAAAGAAATCGCTCTTAATAGTATGATGTTTTGAATTTTTTACATATATCTGGAACAGATGACCAGGGATGGGATGTGGCTTGCAAGATCATTCAGACCATACACCTTATCAGTAAATGTGCTTTTGAGAACTTCCTGTCCAATTTTTAACTTCAGAGACAGTGAAAAGAGTATACAAACCCATAAACACAGACTCCAGTTTCAACCTATTTCAACTAAAAGAGTCCTTGACATCCTAAAACTTTTTTAAAAATTTAGAATATGTAAAGATAGTGAAAGATGGTGGTTGCCTAAAAGTTGCCTGTGGGTGAATATGTGTTTACTAGAAGAAAACTAACTGACATACAAGGTAGAAAGAGGAATGAGATTAACAGAAAGGCCCCTATTTGAAATGTAGGTACATATTTGCATATTTGAGCATAGTGAAAGGTGC
>NW_021893746.1:0-629 GCF_006229205.1 Suricata suricatta
CACTCACGAGGACTCTTCCCCCATGGCTGAATCCTTCCTGAGTGCTTTGTCTCCTCATGACATGATATTGGTGGTTAGGATTTCAACATATGAATTTGAGAAGGACACATTCAGTCTATAGCAATCACTCTGAAAAGAAATCATGACTCTTTGAAGAAATGATGAATATTTCAAGTCTGAGGCAGGAAAATGGATATGAAGATCTGGAATATAGTGTTATGCTAAAAAAATGCAGAAGCATTCAAAAACTAAAAACAGGGTCATGATAGTCTTTAACCTGTCACAGTAAACAAATTATAGGGGCTCCCACTCGCCAACTGGGGGCTGTTTAAGCCTCAAGAGAATAGTAACTATAATTAATATTATATAGGATGATTGAGAATCATGAGTTTGCAGTGATTTACTTTTTTGGAAGGGAGGGGGCTCTGTTTTATAGAGTGCAGTAGAAGGTTTTATAGAATTAGAGAATCATTATTTTGCAAACTGTAATAGAATTCATGCAAGGATCATTTTGTATATTAAATTCCTGTTGCCAATATAACAAATTACTATAATCTTAGTGGCTTAAAACAACACAAATTTATTATTTTATAGTTCTGGAGATCAGAAGTCTAAAATGCATCAGCATG
>NW_021893747.1:0-629 GCF_006229205.1 Suricata suricatta
AAATAAATAAATAAATAAATAAATAAATAATAAAAGGATGGAACACTGGTCAAGGATATGTTCAAATGAACTTTCCTGTCACATTCTAACGGCAGAAACCTGTATGGCCAATTCAAAGCATATGCATATAATATAGACCATGAACTGGGTGCAGTGCTTGCCCCTGCAGATATACAAAAATGAATCACACAAAACTTGCAAGGACCTGATAATATATTAATAAATAGCTAGCTATTGTAATGTAGCTTTCACCATGTGTCAGACACTGTAACAGGTTATCCATATATATTTTGTCACAAAATTTAATCTTTTCAAAAATTCCAGATTCTTTGGATGCTTTGAGGTCCTGAAAATTACATAATATGCCTAAGTTAATGTAGCACTTCAGTAGGAGAACTGAGACTTAAATGGAGGTCTTTCAATTAGAACAGATTTTTTAGTAGTGAGATAAAACAATTGCACAAATAATAATCCAAAGCAAAACAATAAGGTATCAATAAAACAATATAAAGATAAATTGTGAAGGAGGCTCAAAAAAAGTCCAGTACAAACTGTGGGTAAAAGTGTCATAAAACATTTTGTACACGATGTAATGGTGGGGTTCCTGGGTGGCTTAGTTGGTTAAGTGC
>NW_021893748.1:0-629 GCF_006229205.1 Suricata suricatta
GCACCTTTGAGTGATACACAGGCCCCTCTGGCTTACTTGCCTGTGTATGTGACAACTCAGCTTTACTCAAGACTGGCTCCCCAAAGCCTGGCCCAGGCCTCTCAGTCCCGAGCAGGCACCTCACACGTTGGTGCTACTGTGGGGTACCTGGGCCCTGTACTAGGCAGGGAGAGTCGCCGTGGACGCCGGATCACACCACGGTGATCCTGAGGCTGTGCTGACAGTGGTTTCTTTTTGGGATTTCAGTCTGAGAAGGAATGCAGAGGAGGAGAATGTAAGACATTAAGTCACAGCAAAGCAGGAGGGCAGAGGGGCAAGGGGCAGTAGAGTGAGTTACCATCTGAGGGGGTCAGAACGAGCAGATCTCTATCCAAACAAAGGGATGATCAAAATGCGTTATGTGTAGGTCTTACCTCTTCATGCACTAAGATAAGTTTTTATCAGTTTTATCTTAAGTATTATTTCAATCTAAAGTTTGACGCTTTTTGGGGTTTCCAAAATGAGTTGATTCTCTAGAAGATGACTGTACTTGATTCAAGACGTCACTGAATTGGATACTAAGGAGCTTCAAGGGTCCTGGCCATGGGTTTTCCTTTGCGTCACCCTTTCTTTGTGAGGCGGGTAGGAGC
>NW_021893749.1:0-629 GCF_006229205.1 Suricata suricatta
AGAGAGAGAGAGAGAGAGAGAGGATAAGGTAAGTATATACTGAATACTACTTTGTTGTGACTAGTGTTCTAAGTGTCTTCCCAGCTCACACATTAAGTTGAGCATGAGCACGATTTGATTAGTTGCGGGGGCAGAGGGGTGGGGAGGGTACAATTCATGGGCACTTCTCTTACCAGGACTCTTCTTCTCCTCCCATGCAGCAACACTTTGCTGGAGATGACCACACTTGATTTTGTAACATAAGCTTCAGTAAGGTTACTATTATTTCGATCACTTACTTATTCACAAAAACTCTGTTGAATTCCAAGTATCAAGCACATGTGAGAGAAAATGGATACAAAATCTACACAATGGAGGTGACTCCCTGCTGGAATAGTAAAGGACAAGCAATAATATATTCAGAATCATTATTCTATAAGAAACACAAATTATAAATCAAAAAATTATTAAAATACTAAATTTTATTACATATCAATTGATAACGCTATGACAAAATAAGCATACAATGGATGACTACAAATTAAGGCAATTCTGAGACTAACTTGGCAAAGTTGCAAATGGCAGAAACCCAGTTTCAACTAACTTAAGCAAAAGGACTCCCAGGTTCATTAACTGGATTGTTATTTATC
>NW_021893750.1:0-629 GCF_006229205.1 Suricata suricatta
GTCCGGATGCCAGCTGGGCCAGGGGTGAGCTGCCCGAAGGGCAGCTGCCCGAGGAGGAGCTGCGGGCAGGCCTGGGTCTCACTCACAGGCTCACAGGCCCTCAGGCGCCCATCCTGGCCCACTGTGCACAGACGAGGAAACCGAGGCCCTGCGAAGATGGGCTGGTCCCCCGCGTCACCTGGGGGCCTGGGGGGGCCGCCGGGTCTGACTCTGGGCTCCTGCTTCATCTCGCTGGCCAGGGTCCTGGGATGCTTTCTTGGGTCCTTGTGTTCTCGTCTGTTGGGGTGGGGGTTGGGTGAGGCCATCTGCGCGGACCCATCTGAGGCCTGAGGTTCTAGTTGCTGGTAGAGCCTCAAGTGGGCCCGCCGACCTAAGCACAGAGGTCAGTCGCGCATGCCATGGGTGCGAGGGGCTGCGGGGGGCTGCCACCCGGGGGCCCAGCTCTTCCGGACCTCCAGCCCTGGTTCCCCTTGGGGCCTCTCCTCCCCTCTCTGCCCAGCGGTGTCTCCCTACTCCTCACCTTTCTCTCTGTCCCTTCTGTCTCTCCGTGTCCCGGCCCAAAGGCCCTTGAGGGAGGAGAAGGGTCTTCCGGGGGTTGCCCCGCGGCCCCCGGACCCTCCCCCAGCCTG
>NW_021893751.1:0-629 GCF_006229205.1 Suricata suricatta
AAAAACAAACAAACAAAAAAACCAACTTTGCGGTGCCAACATACTCCATTCAGTATCTTCAAGTGTCTTTGGCACTCAAAGCATTTCTAACATTTATCTTTTGCTGTTTTGGACTGAAGAGCAGTTGCCTTTCTTAATTTTAAAATTTCCTAGAATTGTGCATCTCTATATCTCTCCATTAGTCATTGTATCCGATAGTAAAATGGCCAGTTCATCCTTAAATTTATCTCTTATAAGTAATACCTTGTCTTGCACTGTGCAGGGAATATCAACAAGTCTTTGCTAATCACTTTATTTTCTAAACTTTTAAACAAATAATTCAAATTCTTGATGTACACAGAAAGCCTTCCAAGTGATCACAGGCTACAGTTTTACCAAATGTTTTGGCCACTGAAGAACACCGATGACTATATATGCAGAGTTCTATAACAGATGTGTCACCACTCCCTACTCACCGTCTGGCCACCACCAACATCTTTCAGTGTTTGTTTCTATATTTGTTTTCTGTTGTTACGAAATCAACTCACTGCTAGTGATTCTAAATTCCCCATTATCTAAATCAATCACACCGGCCAAGGTTTTGCTGCTGTAATTCCCAACTCCAAATCATAGCAGCTTCACAAAATAAC
>NW_021893752.1:0-629 GCF_006229205.1 Suricata suricatta
TCCTGTTCTCTCCTGGGATGTCACCTGGTGTCCCTGCCGGCTGCCGACACCGGCTTTGCATCTTGACTTTGGAGAAAGGCTGACGCTGACCCAGGTAGCTGCCTGAGGTCACCGCAGGCTGGGGGGCCCACGTCATCCTGAGAGGCAGAGGGCCCAGGGGGACGGACAGATAACCAAGGCATATGCTGTTTTGACACATAGCAGAGGACACTATCTTTTTAAAGAAAAATTATCTTTGTCAGAAAGAGAGAGGAGAGAGAGAGAGAAGACCTCAATGTAAGTGGATTTGCTCTCCAAAAGTGACCCCGGCAGTTTTTCCCATCCTATGAGCTCATTCAGAACCTTCCTCTTCACCGAGAGTTGGGATCCCTTCTTTCTCTCTGTGCCTGGCTGTGTTTTCACAGATGCGTCAGAAAATAACATGTGGCGGGAAACCCATGGAGGACCTCCAGGCCAGGTCGCGGAAGGTGGCATAGACGTGCTCGGCTCCCTCGCCCTCTCTCCCCCTGCAATCTCTCCCTCACAAGAGACACTTTGGAGCCCTAAGCCCCCAAGTGGGGGACCAGCTGCTCAGCTAGAAAAACCATGTGGAGAGACGGCTGGCCGACACCTGAGGCCCCCGCTGTTGG
>NW_021893753.1:0-629 GCF_006229205.1 Suricata suricatta
CTCTCTTTCTGTTTCTCTCTTTCAAAATATATCCTATTCTGTTTCTCCAAAGAGCACTGATTAAGACACAGTCCAGTTCCATTAGCAGTCTTGTAGGAAGTGTGAGGTAAGGTATGTGTCATTTGAAAAAAATGTCTATTCATAACCTGTGAACTACTGGACAAAGCACAGATATGTGTGCATGCACACCCACACACTCATACACACTTATATATACACTCCAAGCACCCTGCGAACACATATGAAAAAGAGAAGTGTTTTCCCAAAGGTTACGTTATCCATACACACTCCCATGGGCCACAGATTGAGTATATTTTTCACACGATCGTGCTGAGTAGTTTTAGTTTTACTCATCTTTTTCCTTTTCTGCACTCATTTCCAGGCTATGCACTTAAAATCACTCCTAAAGATTTTTTATTAAATTTTTAAGATTTATTTATTTTGGGGAGAAAGAGAAAGAGAGAGAGAAAGACAGAACAAGCGGTGGAGGGGTAAAGACAGAGAGGCAGACAGAGGATCTGCAGTGAGACCTGACAGCCCAATGAGTGACTCAAACTCATAAACCATGAGATTATGACCGGAGCCAGAGTTGGGGGCTTAACCAACTGAGTCATCCAGGTGCCCCAAAA
>NW_021893754.1:0-629 GCF_006229205.1 Suricata suricatta
CATAATATTAATCACTGGACATGAAAATGTCATAGAAGACATGAGAAACTACAGCTACAAAGACTATGGACCTAAAAATTAGTTGTGATGATATAAAATGTTATAAATGAGGTGCATAATAAAATGTAGGCTGTACTGCACAGTTTGAAGAGGGAGAGAGGAGAATAGGTGAATTAGAAGACACAGTTATAGCAGAAGAGGAAGCTGAGAAAAAGAGAGATAAACTGATCCAGGAGCACGAAAGCAGAATTTGAGAACTGAGTGATGCAATCAAATCGAACAATATCCATATCATAGGAATTCCTGAAGAAGAACAGAGAGTGAAAGGGGCTGAAGAGGTACTTGAACAAAGTATAGCAGAGAACTTCCCCAATCTGGGGAAGAAAACAGACAATGAAATCCAAGAGACACAGAAAACTCCCTTCAGAAGAAACTTCTGCATGACATATCATCGTGAAACTGACAAAATATAAGGCTAAAGAGAGAATTCTGCAAGCACCTAAGTATTAAAGGGTCCTAACATACAAATGGAAACCTATCAAAGTGGTTACAAAATATCTAATGAAACGTGGCAGGCCAGGAAAGAATGGCATGAAATCTTTGATGTGATGAACAGAAAAAATAAGCAG
>NW_021893755.1:0-629 GCF_006229205.1 Suricata suricatta
GGACTGTCCTCCCGAAATTTATTTTTGGAAACAAACAAGTAAACAAAGAAACCAAAGCCACTCGATCCCAGTAACTCTGAAGAGGCCAAACAAACCGGGCCTCCTTTGGAGCCTCTTCACTGCTTACAAGGCTTGGAAGGGTTTGTGCAGAGCCATGACATACCACGAACTGCAGAAGGGAGGAGGGCATTCTTTATGAATGTGGCCTCTGACCTGACAGGACCCATCTCCTCTCAAAAGGGAAACACAGGGGGCCTAGGGGCTCAGGCCATTCAGCATCCGACTCTTGGTTTCCGCTCAGGTCATGATCTCACGATTCGAGAGTTCGAGCCCCACATCAGGCTCGGCGCTGACAGCTCGAAGCCTGCTTGGGATGCTCTCGCTCCCTCTCTGCCCTTCCCCCACTTGTCTCTCTCAAAATAAATAAACATTTAAGTACATGTATATTTTAATAAAGGGAAGCACAGACAAGATTGTAGGCTCCAAAGTGGGCAGGCAGTTCACCATGGCCCGGGTTTCAATGCCCAGCCGACCATTTTTCACCCTTATCCTCATCTTCAGTCAAAAAAAAAAAAAAAAACCCAAAACACAAGGACAGAAATCTAAACACTGAGGGGGAACATCTAGGT
>NW_021893756.1:0-1393 GCF_006229205.1 Suricata suricatta
GTTTGTATTTGAAATGCACAGTCCTGGCCGTGATCGTATAGTGGTGAGTACTCTGCGTTGTGAAATGCACAGTCCTGGGAAGAGGACCCTTCCCTTGGCAAGGACGGGGGTGATGGGGGCAAGCTCAGGTGACTCAGGTTCATTACTGAGCCCAGAGCAGGCCATGCCCGCATGCCTCCAGGGCAGATGTTAAAGCATCAGATCTACAGAAGCCAGAACCGTGGCTAATGCACCACCTCTACCGCTAAAGCACGGCTTCGTCAAACTCTCTTCAGTTAACCCTTTGAAAATGCCAGCCGCTTCCTGCAGGGCTCTGACTGAATCAAAAGGCTCAACTTCTTTGATTTTGTTCTCTGCAAACCTTGAAGACACCAGCGTTTTCTTCACCTGGACCCCGGGGCCCTCAGTCATTAACTAAACCTGTAACAGATGTGAAGTCTCTTTGGAACACATGGTAGATGTGTATGCGTGCCTGCTTGTCATTTTCAAGGGTGATTCCCACCCGCCAAAGACGTGGAGAAACCGGAAGCCTTGTAGACAGTTAACTCGAGTCAGAGCAGGAGGATGGGTCTCTTCCCAGCCAGGGACAAGAGGTAGGTATGCTGTGGGGAAGCATCCAGTCCTCCCCCGGCCCCTGAGACGTGGGGGGTCATCGCCCTCTCTTCTGCTTTGCCTGAACTCGGTGGTGTGGTCAGGGAGCCCAGAAGGTGCCAAGTATGTTGCCTGGAGCTTGGAGGCTGAGGATCAGATTTAATAATTACCAAGGATCTGCACACTTTCTGCGGCAGATGAAATAATTGTATAGGAGGGCTGGTGGAAGCAAGAAAACCATAAATGCCTTTACCTTTCAGCATTAAACAGCCAAGTTACAGAGCTTGCCGCAATTAATTAGCACTCTGTCTTATTAGCACCTTTATCTACTCATCCCCGTTCAACGCAAATGTTGTGCAGCACCAGACAACCCGCTGCCTTGACTGCTGCTGGATTTCATCTAAAGGGACCCCGGGCCTGGGCACAGCCAGGGTCCCTGAGCACCGGGCTGGGACGTGGGGGACAGTGCACATGGGTGTGTTGTCTAAAGATAGCAGTACCTCTGGCAGAGCAGAAGACTGACTCACCTGGGCACAGAGCCCGTGGAAGTAGCCCAGGGAATCTTGCCCGTGCAAAGAAATGCCACTGCCAGCAAGTGGCCAGGGACCATGCTCGACGTGACTGCATTCCCAGGAGCACGGGAGCTCCAGGACGAGCTGTGAGGACCAGCGTCATAGGCGCGCGTCCGGTGCAGGCAACCCCGTGCTCGGAGGGTCCCTTCTTAAAATCCCTAATACTTCTATCTTTGAACTTGCCATTTGTAAGTGAAATCCGATGGGACAAGGAGCATGATCCGGGGCCT
>NW_021893757.1:0-629 GCF_006229205.1 Suricata suricatta
CTTGGTGGTGGTGATGGTGTGGGAGGAGGCAAGGGGTGAGATTAGCAGGAGGTGGGGGACAGTACAGGTGTAACCCATTATGGGTTCCACACTGTAATCTCTAAGGTATTGTTGTCTAAACAATTGGTCACTTTTCCTACAAAAATGACCCATTATAGGCGGCTAAGGGCATATCTGGAAGGGTGTGAAGCAGAGGCCATTCAACCTAGGCTCCTAGGCCCATTGCCACCAGTGTATATAGTGCTTTGTACATATGGCAAAAAGAACCTTTGAGCCAGAAAGTTTCAAAAAGATGCCCCTTCTTCCCAGCCCATGAAGCTGAGTCAAGGCCCAGAGTCAGGAGAAGAAAGTATATCTCTGTCATCCCTATCTCTCAAAAATATGCTCCCTTCCTCCCAAGTGTGAGGCCGGGGCGTCTGCCCCACCTTTGGACCAAGGCTAGCTTCTCCCCTTTTCTTCTTACTCTCTCTAAGGTGGGCGTGATCTTGGAGTTAAGCAGCTGTCTTACATCTGTGAGGTAATGACACTTTACCTGCTTAGGAAGTGAAGGGAAAGACGAGTGGAGTATGGGTTCTTAATGACATTGTTAAATTGCTGAGCTAGCACTGGACTAACTACTCCTGAACATT
>NW_021893758.1:0-629 GCF_006229205.1 Suricata suricatta
AGGAACCATGAGATCCTGACCTGAGCTGAAACACAGTTGGATGCTGAACCAACTGAGCTGCCCAGAGGCCCCTAGCACTTGTGTACTTGTATTTATTATCCAAATAGAACATTCAGAAGGGCCACGTCTAAACACAGGATGTGCTGTATAACCTACACGGACGTACGGGAGAGAGTTTTCTGTCATCGTTGGGATGGGCCGATATTTCATATTTAAAAAAATTTAGAACTAATAATTAATTTAGGATAGAAAAAAATACTCTTACCTTCTAGAGCTTTGAGATCCAGATAAAGAATGGAAAAACATGGGCTCAAACTTCCTTGATTCTGTACTTGGCGTGTTTTTGTCATTTCTTATACTCTGAGAGGGTTCAAGTAGATCTTCTTCAGGTAATGCTTTCTCGGAAGGAGGGGTGTTCCTTAACTGAAGAAGGGAAACTACTTTCCTTCTTTCGTGTCCATCTGACTTTCCCAATGAAGAAGTCATCACCACTGTCACTGTCCTCAGACTGGCTATAAAACCTTTCTTCTGTGCTATCATCAAAATACTCCTTTTCTTCTTTTCTTCCTCCTGTAATTCCTCTCCATCAGTACCACCAAGGGACCTCCTGGACCCTTTCCTTTTTTTTT
>NW_021893759.1:0-629 GCF_006229205.1 Suricata suricatta
GCAGGGGGGAGGGGCCGCCAGCAAAAAGCGCCCTCCTCCCCCAGAAGTGTCGCCGAGCGACAAGGCGGTCGGAGTTGCGTGCTCCTCTGGCCGTGCCCTTCCCGGCCGGCCGGCTCCCTCCTCCCCCGGCGCGGTCACACCCACCCCTCGCCCCGCACCCCTCCGGCACACGGGTTCCCACATCCGCGTGCATGTGGCTCATTTCCAGATCTGCAGTAATGAGAGTTGTCTCGATAAAGGAAAAAAACAGTCAAACTTGGGGGGAGGGGGGGTAGGAAAGCCGGCTTTTCTTTTTAAGCCAATTTGAACTCCAGAGTCTGCGATGTCGGGTGAAGCGCAGAGGGTGGGGCCGGAGGGAAAAGGCACTGCACAGCTGCGGTCATTTTTATTGTCGTTTTCAAATTGCACACGTGCTTTGGCACATCTCCTCCCCCGGGGGTTACAGATAAGCCTGGCCTGTATGGAGTGGAGGGACGAGATAAACACTCCCCCTGCAGCACAGCTGAGCACCCTAAACCGGCCCTCCTGCTTGTGCCCCAAGCCCTCCTCCCTGAGGTCCGTCAGCTCTGTCCTGACCGTGTCCCCCTGCTTCAGGACACCCAGAGAGATACGCACTCCTCCACCCAGCC
>NW_021893760.1:0-629 GCF_006229205.1 Suricata suricatta
ACTTGGATTATATAGTACATACAGAATATCAAACTTTACAATAGCCAGTTATATAACCAGCAAAAATGAGATCCTCCTTTTAATAGAGGAGAGGAGGAAATTGGGAGGGGTTGAGAGGAGAGTGAGAATTCAAATGTGTGGTGGGTTCTGGTTGGTTGAGTTGTGGCAATTTCTCATTGGTTGGATTATTGACCAGTAACAAAGTACAAGCTCTTTTTCAATGCTCATATTGGCCCAGTAAGTTGGAGAGAAAGAATGTTGGGGTAAAGAAAGCAATTTTATTCAGAAAGCCAGCCAATCAAGATGAAGGACCACTGTCCCAAAGAATGATCTCCCATAGCATGAGATTTGAGCTGCTTTTTATGTCACAGAGAGGGAGAAGCAGGAGAGAGCTAAATCAAAGGTGACCGTGTCTAAAGAAGGATGTGTAACTTCTTTTGTCCTTGGTCAGTTGATCTTTGCCTACAGGAATCTAATCATGTCATTTCTCTCAATCTTAAACAGCAAATAGTCAATTCTGTATGTACTTTCTTACCTCCTTAGATGAAGTTGCTTTTGGGTAAAAAGCAGATTTGGCAAATCTTAGCTGTAATATTCCTATGTTCAGGGCTAAGCAGAAGTTTCTAGAT
>NW_021893761.1:0-629 GCF_006229205.1 Suricata suricatta
AGCCACTCAGAAAAAGACAAATACCATATGATTTCAGTCATATGTGGAATTTAAGAAACAATACAGATGAACATATGGGAGGGGAACAGAGAGAGAGAAAGAGAGAGAGAGAGATTGGGAAACACATTATAAGAGACTCTTAATGATAGAGAACAAACTGAGAGTTGGGATGGAGGTGGGTGGGGATGGCACTAAATAGCTGATAGGTGTTATAGAGGACACTTGTTATGATGAGCACTAGGTGTTGAATGTAACTGATGAATCACAGCACTTTTAACAATAACAAAATTATGGAAAGAACCTAAATGTCCATCAACTGACCAATGGATAAAGAAATATGTGATTTAATTTCTTAGGGGAGGAGGGCCAAGATGGCGGAGAAGAAGGGAGTTCTGTACTTCCTGCCTGGATCTCTCAAACAAGGAAGGGCTGAAGCCAAAGGACTCTGAACCCTAAGAGTCTGGGAGGAAAGGATATGGAGTCCACTAAGAAGACAGCCTCACTGGTGCATGATTGCAAACTGGAGAAGATAAAAATGAGCTAGGACACCAAGGCTCAGAGGGAAGGGAGCCCCTTCTGTGGAGAGACAAAGGGAAGAGAGAGAGTGGCTGGGGAATTGTATAACTGTA
>NW_021893762.1:0-629 GCF_006229205.1 Suricata suricatta
CGCCGGTGGGGCAGTGACTGAGCTCGGCCACTAGAGGGCAGTGCAGCCCGAGGGGGCCAGGTGGGCCTGCCTGGCACCTGCTCAGTGGACCTGGGACCCGGGGTGTGACAGAGGCTCCGTGGTGCCTTCAACCCCGGGCTCCCCAGAAATGCCGTGGTAGCTCAGGACACGAGACCTGTGGCCACAAACTCCAGTCCGCGGTCTGGACAGACCTGACAGAACCCAGAGCGTTTCTCTTTAGAAAATTCTGGCAACTTCCAACCAGGAAAACAATTGTACTTTTTTGTCATGAGCAGATAGGGGGTCATTCAGGGAAGCCCTAGTACACGAAACATTCTAGACGAGGTTCTAAATGCCCTTCCCCCCTGGCCTCTAGTATCCTTCCAACTCAGTGAAGGTCCCGTCTTTGTTCAGAGTTTGGACTTTCTCGGGATTTCCCACCAGCCAAACCCCACCCACGGCGCGGGGCGCTGGGGAGGGAAGGGGGCTTGCTGAACTCTGTTTGCAGGAGGCGTTTCCCTCTGAATTCCGCCCCCCCCCAATACAAGGGACAACGTGGAGCCTCAGCCCGAACTTGCTTTTCGTCTTTCACTACTGTCTTTCACTGGCTTTTGCCTCCTCCCCACTTA
>NW_021893763.1:0-629 GCF_006229205.1 Suricata suricatta
CCTGAGGCAGGACACCGCAGGGCAGGTTTCTACCCGTTCTCTGACAGACAAGGACAGCAAGCCTGCGCGTCTCAAAAAGTATTTTTGATTCTGCAGGCATTGCTTTTTCTCATTACTGTAGCCTCTCCTGAGAAAGGGCCCCAGGTCTGATGTAGCTTGTCTGAAAACTGTCATTAACTGTTAGGAGCTCCATCCGTCCCTGTGAGAGGAGAACAGGCTGACCCGCCGACTCCAGGGCCTCCTGTCACACCAGGACGCCAAGGGCGGTCGGTTAGTGGGCTTGCCGGGCACACCGGAGAAACGGCCGGCCTCTGGAAACCTTCACTGCGCAGTACTGGTGTGCTTGGGGGCTACTGATCAGCCACACAGCCCTGGAAAAGGCTCTCGGTTCTACTTTATGTTTCACGTTTATGCACACCTGCCTGCCTGCGCCCATGGCAAGTCACGAAGTGTGTGGATCCCCGTGATGCCCTCCACAGTTGGGTCCAAGGGGGCAGAGTCGGAACATAAAACTTGAGTCGGAGGCCGTGGGCTTCGATGGGAATCTGAGGGCAGAAGGACCGAGGTTGGAAGCTGGTCTTCCACCACCACCCTGGGAGCCCGCACTGTTAAAAAATGCTTTTATCCGC
>NW_021893764.1:0-629 GCF_006229205.1 Suricata suricatta
GGCTTCACTGAGAAGGTAACAGAACCTTGAAAGAAGTGAAGGAACAAGTCTTTTGAGTTTCTCAGTGTTAGGGGCTGAAGCATGTATCTTCCCCCACTTCCAAATTCCTATGAAACCCTCACCCCCAGTACGTCTGAATGTAACTCTGTATGGAGATACAGCCTTTAATGAGGTGATTCAGTTAAAATGAGGCCTAATGAGGGTTATGACCTGGCCTGTGGGGCAGGAAAACCAGTGAAAAGTGTTTTACACAGGAAACACTGAGTTACTGGGTTAAATACAGATGGTAAGATGATGACAGAATTGTCCTTTTAAGTTAGCAATGATGGCTTCAGTGAAAGCAGTTTTGGTAGAATTGAGCTTGAAAGCCTGACTGTAGTGTGTTTGAGAGGAAGAGAAGAAGAATTGAAGACAAGAAGTTTAGAACACTGGACGAGAGTTTTGTTGTATTGAAGAGCAAGGAAATGTGGTAGGAGGTGGAAGAGAAAGTGGGGCTTCTTGTTTGTTTTGCTGTAGGACGGAAGAAATTAGAGGATGTTTGTATGTCAATATCTTAAAAAAAAGTCAGAGTTCTGATGAGGCAATAGCCTCCCAGCTACAGCCTAACTACCCTCATCTTTGAATACGCT
>NW_021893765.1:0-629 GCF_006229205.1 Suricata suricatta
ATCTAAGATGGATATCCAGACTATCAAGTTTGACATAGAAGGAGACATGAAAGATTCTAACATTAATATAGACATGGAAACTGACCATTGGAGAAAATCAAATACTATAGGAAATTCATTTAACAAAACTTAGAATTGTCAAATGTAGCAATATCCAAGAGTATTCTAAGTTGGTTATTTTATAGGCTCAAGTTATTTAATTTTAGGTCATAATTTAAATGAAGTGTTGGGGCGCCTAGGTGGCTCAGTCGGTTGAGCGTCCAGCTTTGGCTTAAGTCATGATCTCATGGTTCATGTGTTCACGCCCCGTGTCAGGCTCTGTGCTGACAGCTAGCTCAGAGCCTGGAGCCTCTTTCGGTTTCTGTGTCTCCCTCTCTCTCTGACCCTCCCATGTTCATGCTGTCTCTCTCTCTGTCTCTCAAAAATAAAATAAAAAACATAAAAATAAATAAATAAATACATAAATAAATAAATAAAGTGTTAATGCTCAAATGAGAATTACATAATATTGTGGATCTTGCATTTCATAAGTTATTGTTTCCTCTTTAAGAGTTTTATGATAGTTGTATTCAAGACAATGTATTTTATATTCATAAAGTCTATCTGGATTAAAGGGAAATACTTATGCA
>NW_021893766.1:0-629 GCF_006229205.1 Suricata suricatta
AAAATTCTTTAAATGTTTGTTTATTTCTGAGAAAAAGAGACAGAGTGCAAGTAGGGGAAGAGCAGAAAGAGAGGGAGACACAGAATCCTAAACATGCTCCCCGGTTCCGAGCTGTCAGCACAGAGCCTGATGCGGGGTTTGGTTTGAACTCACGAACTGTGAGATCGTGACCCGAGCTGAAGCCAGATGCTTTACCGACTGAATCACTCAGGTGCCCTCAGAATTTCTAAATAAAGCAAATTAAGTGCATCTTTGTAGACTATAAAGATAATTTTAGTCAATTAAAGTGAATCTGCAATGGAAGGTTTTAACACTAATTTTATGTGGTATAAGATTCAGAGATAGATTATAAGCATTTATAAGCCCCGAACAGTAGACATGTTGCAATCTAATTAAAACATATTACTTCATGTAATTGAAAATGAAAACTACTATAATTTTACTCATTTTTATTTATATGATAATTTTCATTTTTGTGATATTAAATCATTCTTTTACTAAAAATATTAACTAGAGTCAATATAGAAGAAAAATAGTTCCAACTAGTCTCAAAACAGAAACTTCATTTTCTAGATTTTTCAGGCATACCCTAGAAGGAGTGAAAAGAGGACACAGGGCTATGTGCTCAG
>NW_021893767.1:0-7000 GCF_006229205.1 Suricata suricatta
GGTGGTCAGGGAAGCCAGCTGGGAGGCGATGGGAGCAAAGCTGGGCCGCTGGGGGGCTCCCACGTCTCAGGACAGTGAGGAGGGGGCGTATGTGTGCCTGCGGTGTAGACGGTGGGGCTGAGCGAGGGGGCGACCTGAGGCGGGGGCTGGGGTCGTGGGGTTCTGATGCAGGTGCACAGTAAGACTGTTAGACTCCCTGGATCCCGTCAGCACCCCGTAATCCCGTCGCCATGGCGGGGACGTCCCTGGCTCTGCAGGCTGCTCTGTGGACACGGATGAACCGGCTCCAGGTTTTCTGGGTTAGTATCAGCGCAGCACGTCCTCTATCCCTTTGCCCTCACCCACCTGCGCCTTCATATGTGACGCGAGCCCTTGTGTACGACGTGCTGTCGAGTCTTGGTTCTTATCTGCTCGGACGGTCTCTGTCCTTACAGCGCTCACATCGGAGTGACCGTTGGCCGCCTGGGGGGCTCAGGAGGCTCAGCGTCTGACTCTCGGCTCAGGTCATGATTTCACGGGCGGTGGGACGGAGCCCCACGCCAGGCTCGGTGCTAACAGCACACACAGATTTTCTCCCCCAGCCCCTCTCTGCCCTCTCTCACTCTCCCATGTTCTGTCTCTGCCAGGAAAAATAAACTTAAAACAAATACAGTGACAACGGCTACAGTTGGATTTGCACCACGTTCGTTCCTGTCCGAAGTCCATTGTTCTCGCTCTCTGTGTCTGTTTTGGTCGTCGCTCTTTTCCGCCTTTGTTTCTCACCGAATGTTTGCAGATTCCATTTTCCCTCCTCTCAGCACATCTGTTATACCTCTTCTGTTTTATTGCTTTTTTAACTTTTTAGTGGTTGCCTTGGAGTTTGCAATATCCATTCATAACTAATGCAGATCCACTTTATTTATTTTATCTTATTTTTAAACATGTTTTATTTATTTTTGATACAGAGAGAGACAGAGCATGAGAGGGGGAGGGTCAGAGAGAGAAGGAGACACAGAACTGGAAGCGGGCTCCAGGCCCTGAGCTGTCAGCACAGAGCCTGACGCGGGGCTCGAACCCACGAACGTGAGATCTGACCTGAGCCGAAGTCGGAGGCTTAACCGACTGAGCCACCCAGGCGCCTCAAAATCCACTTTAAATAGCACCTTCCTGCTGCAGGGACAGTGCAGGTGCCTCGCAGCGGGACACCCCCTCCCAGCGCCTCCCTCTGTTCCTCGTCTGTAAGCTCTATTCACCCAATACATCGTTGCTACCATTCCACTTACTGAGATATAATCGGCATAGAACATACTAGTTTCTTGTCTTTTGACACCAGCCATTCTGACGGGTGAGGTGAGTTGTGGTTTTGGTTGGCACTTTCCTGATGATGAGCGACATTGAACATCTTTTCACGTGTTTCTCGGCCATCTGGATGTCTTCTTTGGAGAAATGTCTGTTCATGTCTTCTGCCTACTTTTAAACTGGGTTGTGTGTTTTTTGGCTTTTGAGTTATAGGAATTCTTTATATATTTTGGATATCAGTCCCTTATCAGATATATTGTTGGCAAATATTTCCTTCCATTCCAGAGGCTGCCTTTTCATTTTGCCGATGGGTTCGTTTGCTGTGCAGAAGCTTTTTAGTTTGATGTGGTCCCTCTTGTTCGTTTTTACCCTGTCGTCTTTGCTTTTGAAGTCAGATCCAAAGAATCACCACTAGGACTGATGTCAAAGAGCTCACGGCCTGTGTTTTCCTCTAGGAGTTCTGTGGTTCCAGGTCTTACATTAAGGTCTTGAATCCATTTTGGGTGAATTTTTGTGTCTGGTGTGAGAAGTGTCTGCATGAGGCTTCCCAGCTTCTCCAGCACATTTGTTGAACAGACTGTCTTTTCCCTCCTGTGTGTTCTTGCTCCCTTAATTATAAATTAATCAACCGTATGCGCATGGGTTTATTTCTGGGCTTCCTATCCTGCTCCCTTGATCCATGTGTCTGTTTTGTGCGAATCACACAAATTTTGATTACTGTGATTTATAATATAGTTTGAAATCAGGGGACATGGTACTTCCAACATTGCTCTTTCTCAAGATTTGTTTGGCTACTTGGAGGCTTCTGTGGTTTCACATGAATTTTAGAATTATTTGTTTTATTTCTGTGAAAAATGCCATTGGAATTTTGTTAGGGATCACATTGAATCTGTGGGTTGCTTTGGGTGGTATGGACATTTAACACAATGAGTTCTTCCAATCCATGAGCATGGGATAGCTTTCCTTTTTTTTTTTTTTTGTGTCTTAACATCTCTTTCATCAGTGTCTTATAGTTTGCAGTGCACTGGTTTTTCACCTCCTTGGTTAAATTTGTTCCTAGATATTTAAATCTTTTTTTTCTTCATCTTTTGGTGATGATCCCATGATTTTTATTCCTCATTTTGTTAATAGATTGGTTTGTGAATCTGCTAGGTCAGTGAAGGATAGGAAGCGGAGAAGTTTTACTTTACCCTAGTCTGTTCATTCTCCAACATGTTTCCTTTTCTTAACTCGGGTCTGAGACATGCAGTTGCTTCTGCTGCTTTCTTGTTTGTGTGCAGGAGCCTGCGTGCGGGTCTCGGGGTCTCTGCGGGGCCTGCTGAGGGGGGCGCTCGGCCGAGGACCTGACCAGGGTCCCAGGGGGTGCTGTGTCCAGGCAGGAGGCGGGTGCGGTGGGAGGGGAGGGCATGCCTTTGCCCCCTGCACACCACACCCATCCAGGGGTGGAGGGTGAGCAAGCCCGAGGCCTGCTTCCTCACGGCCCAGGGACGCCGGCGTGCTGGGTGGTGCTCCCTGGGCCAGCGGGAAGACCTCGCCCGTGGCACCATCCCCGGGGTAGGTCCCCAGGCACCAACAGGACGGTTCCCGGGCAGGAGCCACGTCCCACAGTGTAGACGGCTACGCGGGGTGGGAGGGCGAGGGTGTGGTTCCCACCGTCAGGGAGCAGAGCCTGGGCTGGAGCTTCTTTGCCCAGGCCGGGGCCCCGGTGTGCACAGAGCCTGACGTGGGGTGGAGCTAGGTCAGTGTCCACCTAGCTAGTGATGGCCACCGTCACCTGTCACCGTCACCTGTCACCTGTCACCGTCACCTGTCACTGTCACCTGTCACCGTCACCTGTCAGGCTGCACGCTCTGGGGGATTGGATCTTTCTCTGGCCTCCGGGCAGAACCAGCCAGACCGCCCAGGGTCACCCATGACCTGCACATGCTTGGCTGCTCCTCCCCCAGCCTGAATCGTCTGGAGGGCTCGTCCTGCCTTCCCAGGGGTGCACGCGGTCACAGTGGGGACCCTGGGTCTTACCATCTGTCTTCCCCAGGGGTGGCCGCCACATGTGGCTGATGACACAGGTGCAAGAATCAGTGCAGGTGGCTCAGAAATGTTCTCCCAGACGGAATTTCCTCTGCAAGGAGCAGGGCTGGGAGGGGGGTCGGAAGGAAGTGGGGGCTAGGAAACCCGGACCCCAAATCGGGCGTGAGCTCGGTGCCCAGGACCTGGCCTCCGGCTTCCACGTGGAGCCCCCTGCGTGCCAGCGCCAGAGACGGGCGCGGACAGACCCTGCAGTGCGGCCCAGGGGGCGGGTCCGCGTGCACTCAGCCTCACGACCAGGCCGAGGGCAGCCAGAGGCGGCTGCGGAACGTAGCGGGGCGGACGTGCGCCTGCGCCTGGCGGCCCCGGAGGCAGCAAGCTCTGCGCTCACCTGGTCAGGGCGGCCTCCCTTCTCCGTGACTCATGTCGGGACCGGCCCACGCGTGTCGGTGGGGCTGGTGAGGCTGCGTGCGGGACGGAGCTGACTCGGCCTGGCCGCGTCCCACACGGGTGACTCTGAGGGCGGGAGGGGGACGCGGGGACCCCGGCGCTTGCTGAGGATTCTGCTTTCAGTCCGCAAACACTTGCTGGGCGTGTCCTCTGAGTTTGCGAAGGGAGGGCCTGGCTGGACACGGGCCAGAGGAGGACCTGCCATAGCACAGGCCAGGGCCAGAGTGCGGTGCTGGGGCAGAGGCCGGGAAGAGCCCACGGGAGCGGAGGCCACGGGAGCAGAGCCCACGGGAGTGGAGGCCACGGGAGCGGAGGAAAGGAGGAGAATGGCAAGCTGGAGGAGGTGAGGGCTTGAGCAGCTGGGGAGCTGCTGGCCCCCCTCTGAGGGAACAGGGCTTGAGAAGAGGGCTGAAGGGCACCCTGGGCGCACAGACGCCAGGCAGGAGGAAGAGATTCCCAGTGTGAGACCTGCCGTGGGAAGCTGGGACTCCTGGGTCCCTTGGAAGGGGCCCCAGGTCTTGGTAGCGGCCCCTCGGTGCAGGTGCCAGCAGGCCCGGGAGTACAGGGAGGAGGGCCCGGGGGCATCGGTGGGCCTCTGTCCAGGATCCAAGGCGCTGCGTCAGCGGTGTCACCCAGTACGGGGTGGCAGGCGCAGGCGGGGCTGGCTGGGGACCTGGGGGCTGGGCCAGCAGCCCCGCCCAGAGGCCGGCTTTATGAGGAGGGGAGGCAGCTGGCCTCGGCCTGGTCTGAGACAGTGACGGTGCCGGTTACTGAGAACTGTCCCTGGTTATGCGAGCGCTGGGTACGGAGGTCCAGGCCGGGGCTCCAGGAGTCGCTCTGCAGGACGCGCCACCGGGACTGGGGCCGAGGAGGGGTCCCAGTGCGCCGGGGCTCTGAGCCGGGACAGCCCCTCAGAGGTGACCCGGAGTCGGGTCCTCACGCCCTGTGCTGACAGGGCATCGCTTTTGGTCTGTCTCTGTCTGTGTGTCTCTGTCTCTGTCTCACCTGGGTGAGGGAGACGAGTTCTGGAATGTTCCACCCCGTCTTCCCCACAGGTCAGGAGCCAGCGTGGGGCGCTGCCAACAAAAGGCTGGGCCTCGGGTGTGTGGGAACAGGGTGTGGGAGCCGTCGCACTGCAGCCACGTGCTGCCCTCAGGTGCCCCGTCCGGGCAGGCACGGGATCATCGTGGGCACCCTGGGGTCCATGGGAACGTGCCTGGAACGTGGACACCTTTCAGGAGCCTGTTTGTTCTACTGAGGTGCAGGCTATTCCTCCCCAGGTCAGTGACTGGAGGTCACCTGGGGCGGGGGGGCATCATTGCTCTGACGGTGGCGGTGGCATCCAGCCCCCTCCACCCTCTGTCTGTGGTTCAGGGTCTGGAGACTGTCCAGGGGCAGACGCAGCGTGGGCAGTGATTTCTCTGGGGCAGGGCCCTTGGCCTCCCAGCCTCACCCCCCGCCTCCTTCTGACACCCTGTTATCGGCCCAGCCCTCCTGCCTCGGGGCTGCAGGGCTAAGGGCATGTGGCAGGTGTCTGTGGATCGGGTGGCTTCCCCTCCCGCCTGCTGCCTGGCCCAATCGGCACCCATGGCTGCTGTCAGGGAGCCTGACATGGTCACGGCGCCCACCACCTGCTCCGGGCCACCCTCACATCACGGTGGTCACTGCGGGGTCCTCCGGGCCTTCCTGGGAACACGGTCTGCCGGGGGTGGGCGCCCAGCAGGGCCGTTTCTCCGAGCCTGTGTGTGTCGCAGGCCCAGAGGTGGGCGCTCTGTTCTGCTGAGCCTGGTCCACCGGGGACCTCACCTCCTGGGCCCGCAGGCTGGGTGGGTGCGCACCTTTCCGCTCCCAGCATGTGTGTGCCACCTGCTCTGGTACCAGGTCACCAGGAGGCTGGTGGGGTGACCCCCGGGGCAGGGACACGGCTCTTACGAGGAAGGGTCTCCTGTGCTGTCTTCACAGGGGCTGCTAGCCTCTGGGGTCCCGAGGAGTCCAGGACTGGCGATCTCTCCCACGTGGCCCTGGCCATGGCCGGCGGGGGGCGGCTTCAGCCCTTCCCACCAGCCCCGACCACATGGCCCTCCTCCTGTCCCCACCCCACCCCACCCCACCCCCGCCCCTGCCCCGCCCCCCACTGCCCCTCCTCCCGCCCCCACCCCCCTGCCCCCCCCACCCCCCTGCCCCGCCCCCGGCCTCCGCTTGGTCAAGTGCTTCAGAGAAGTGTCCTTCCTCCCTTTGGGCGCGAGCTGGGGTGTTTCCCAGGACAGGATGGTGCCCATCGGGGGAGTTCCGACCGCACCTTCTCCCAAATCCCCCAGGTCGCCAGGAGCCACCGCCGTCGATGTGAGCGTGGGCCCTGGTTTTCCTCCCACCGACGCTGTGGACGGCCGCTCATACTCACTGAGGGGGTGAAGCTAGAGCAGGCTGTCAATGACGCGTGTGAACTCATTTTTCTAAGAATCTGATGGAAGAATTAGTTGGTATTAAAAACGCTGTGAGTTTTAGTTGTGATTTTACCTGGTCTGTCACAGCAGAATGCATTTTAAATGGGGAACAAGCTAATTAACCACTTTGTTTACATAAAGGACAGGCCTTGGAAATGGGTGGGGACTCTCCTCCAGAGTTAATGGGAACGGTGGAAGGTTCTGGAAGCCATCTCCATCTAGGAGGTCACTTCTGCTTAGCAGCGACCCAGACCATGAGGCTGGATCAGGTTGGGGGCGTCCGCATGGGGTGGCCTGGCCGGCGTGCTGGCCTCCCACGGACGCCGCGGCTCTGGTCTGGGAGGGCCCCCGAGCGGCCTGGTGGGTCCTGGCCATCCCCTCCACTCGCACTGGGGCTCCGGACCCCTCCGGGGCACTTGGGGTCTGGGGGCGGTGACACACTGCCTTTGGTTGAGTCTGCCGTCCCTTGTCGGGGGGACACTGCCGTTCCCGGGCAGGTGCGGTCCCCTGTCCCCTCTGGTCTGGGGGAGGTGCTCCGGCCTTCCCTGCACCCACCCCCTCCCTGGCCTTCGGGTCGAGCACAAGCTGTGGAGACGGGGCCCTGTGTCACCTCAGTGAGGGCCTCGGGGTCCTAACTGCGAGGTCAGTGCTGGCGGGGGGACGTGTTGGATCTGCCAGAAGTGACCCCCCCCACCCCCGCGCTTGATCCTAAACCCGTCACAGGTTCAGCAGTGGCCTCAATGAAAACGGTGACGTCCCAGGACCTTAGGGTGACGTGTGGAGATGGTGTCTTTCCAGGGGGG
>NW_021893768.1:0-3156 GCF_006229205.1 Suricata suricatta
GGATTCTGTGTCTCCTTCTCTCTGCCCCTCCCCGCTCATGCTCTCTCTCTCTCTGTCTCAAAAATAAATAAAACATTTAAAAAATTAAAAATAAATAAGTAAATAAATAAATAAAAATGAAAGCAGCTAGGGACAAAATATCCTTATACTACAAGGGTATTCACATAAGTTTATTAGCAGAAGTGTCACATAAGTTTATTAGTAGAAGTGTGGCCTGGAACCTATCAGGCCAGAAGGCAGTGGCAGGAAATATTCAATGTGTTGATGAGGAAAAATATGCAGCCAAGATTCCCTTTCCCAGCAAAGCTGTTATTCAGAGTAGAAGAGATACAGACTTCCTCAGACAAACAAAATCTAAAGAAGATAGTGATCACTGGGGTACCTGGGTGGCTCAGAAGTTTTAGAATCTGACTTAGGCTCAGGTCATGATGTCATGGTTGGTGAGTTGAAGCACCACATCAGGTTGTGTTGTGTGTGGATAGCTCAGAACCTGGAGTCTGCTTCGGATCCTGTATTGCCCTCTCTCTCTGCCCCTCTGCCACTTGCACCCTGTCTCTCTCTCTCTCTCTCTCTCTCTCTCTCTCTCTCTCTCTCTCTCCCTGAAAAGAAAAGATAACAAAACAAAGCAAAAAATAAAGGAAGTTAGTGATAACTAAAGCAGCCCTATAAGAAATTCTAAGAGAGGCTCTGTTAGTGGAAAGCAGCAAGGTCTATAAGGGACTAGAGAACATCACCACAAACACAAAATCTACAGATATCACAATGGCAGTAAATTCATCTTTCAAATCACTCTGATTTTTAGTGCACTAAATGTCCCAATCAAAAGACATAGGGTATCAGGATAGATTTAAAAAGTAACAAAAACAAAACCAAACAAAAGGAAAGCTATTAAAAAACACAAGATCCCTCAATAAACTTCCTAGAATAGACTCTTTTTAGACCTGAGGACACTTGCAGATTTGAAAGGGACGGGATGGAGAACGTTCTATCAAGTTTATTCATGTCAAAGGATTAGCAAATTAGGTAAAATTGTTTTTAAACATTTATTCCTTTTTGAGAGATAGAAAGAGCAGAGCATGAGTACGGGACGGGCAGAGAGGAAAGATAGGGAGACAGAATCGAAAGCAGGCTCCAGGCTCTGAGCTGTCAGCACAGAGCCCAACACGGAGCTCGAACTCACTGACTACACGATTATGCCTGAGCCCAAGTCGGACACTCAGTTGACTGAGCCACTCAAGTCCTCCAGAAAAACTAGATTTTAAAACAAAGACTGCAATAAGAAATGAAGATGGCTATCCATCAAGAAGAGCTAACAGCTATAAATATTTACTTCCCCACATTGCGACCATGCAAACACACAAATCAATAACAAACATAAGCAAATATTGACAATAATACTATAATTGCAGGAGACCTTAATATCCTACCCACAGCAATGGACAGATCATTGAAGCAGCAAATCCACAAGGAAACAATGACTCTCAATGACATACTGAACCAAAGGGACTTAACAGATCTGCTGAGAACATTTCATCCTAAAGCAACAGAAGACACAGTCTTCCCATATGCACATGGAACATTCTCCAGAATAGATGACATATGGAGCCACCAATCAGTCTTCCACCGGTATAAAAAGACTGAGTTCATACCACAACACTATGAAACATGAAATCAAACACAAGAAGAAAACTGAAATGCCCTCAAATACATAGAGATTAAGGGCGCCTGGGTGACTCAGTCAATTGAGTGTTAGGCATAGGCTCAGGTCATGATCCAATGGTTCGTGGCTTCAAGTCCCATGTCGGGCTCTATGCTGACAGCTAGCTCAGAGCCTGCTGCAGATTCTGTGTCTGTCTGTCTGTCTGTCTGTCTCTCTCTCTCTCTCTCTCACTCTCTCTCTCTCTCTCTCTGAACTTCCCCTGCTCTTGCTGTCTCTATCATTCAAAAATAAATTTTAAAACAATAAAAAAATGCATAGAGATTAAAAAACAGCCAACTAAAAACAGGAAATGAATGCATTAACTAGGCAATTAAAGGAATTTAAAAATACATGGGAACAAACACAAATAAACACAAGACAGTCCAAACTGTTTGGATGCACCAAAGGCAACCCTGAGAGGAAAATGCTATGCAATTTGGGCCTATCACAAAAAACAAAAAATGTCCCAAATACCCAGCCTCATGTTATACCTAAAGGAGAGGGCAAGGCAGCAGCAAATAAAGCTCAAAGCCAGCAGGAAAAAAAAAATAATAAAGATTAGAAAGCATTAAATAATACAGAATCCAAGGTAAACAGTAGAATAAATCAATGAAACTGAGAGCAGTTTTTTTTGAAAAATAAACAAAATTGATAAAACCCTAGCCAGACTTCTCAAAAAGAAAACCAAGAGGACCTAAATAGATGGACTCATGAACGAAAGAGGTGAGATCACAACAAACACCACAGAAGTACAAACAAGTATAGGAGAATGCTATGAGAATTATATGCAACACACTGGACAATCAGGAAGAAAGGGAAAAATTCCCCGAAACAAACTATGAAAACTCAAACATTAAGAAAGAATCCTCGAGAACAGGGCTGTTACCAGCCAAGAAATTGAATTGGTTTTAAACATCCCATTACAAATAAGAGGCCTGGGCCAGATGGCTTCACAGGGGATTTCTAACAAACACTTAAAAGAGAGTTAATACTAATTTTCCTCAAAGCGTTCCAATAGAAAAGGAAGGAAAGTTTCCAAACACATTCTACGAAGCTAGCATTACTGTGATTATAAAGTCAGACCAATACCTATCTAAAAAGGAGGCCAATATCCTTGAGGAATCTGGATTCAGAAATATTCAACAAGACACTAGCAAATAGAGTGCCACACTACATGAAAAAAATTATTTGGGACAGCTGGGTGGCTCAGTTACTTGGGTGTCTGACTCTTCATTGTGGCTCACATCAAGATGACATACTTCATGAATTCTAGCCCCATGTTGAGTCTACAATGAGGCTATGGACCCTATTTTGGATTTCCTTTCCCTCTTTCTCTGCCCCTTCCTGCTAGTTCCATCTTTCTCTGTGCCTCTGTCTCTCTGAAAATAAATAAACAAACATTTAAGAAGAAATAATGATTCACCATGATCAAGTGGGATTTATTTCTGGGATGCAGA
>NW_021893769.1:0-1393 GCF_006229205.1 Suricata suricatta
ATTTTAAAAGTTTGAGGCACATGGGTGGCTCAGTAGGTTGAGTGACCAACTCTTGATTTCAGCTCAGGTCATGATCTCACAGTTTGTGAGATCAAGCCCTGCATTGGGCTCTGTGTTGACAGAATGTATCCTGCTTGGGATTCTCTCTCTCTCCCTCTCTTTCTGCCTCTCCCTTGGTCATGCTTATGCACTCTACCTCAAAATAAATAAATTTAAATTCCAGTTAGCTAACTTACATATTAGTTTGGGTGTACAACTTAGTGATTCAACATTTCCATCCACACCCAGTGCTCATCTTAAGTGCACTCTTGAATCCCTCTTACCTATTTACCATTTCCCCCACCAACCTCCCCTCTGGTAATCATCAGTTTGTTCTCTCTTTATAGTTAAGAATCCGTTTCTTGGTTTGCCTCTCTCTCTCTCTCTCTCTCTCTCTCTCTCTTTTCCCCCTTTGGTCATTTGATTTTTTCTTAAATTCCACATATAAGTGAAATCATATGGTATTTGTCTTTTTCTGTTGGACTTTATTTCGCTTAGCATAATACGCTGTAGCTCCATACGATGTCATTGCAAATGGCAAGATTTCCTTCTTTCTTTCTTCTTTCTTGCCTTTTCTTTGATATAAAAATTAAATTACTTGAGCTTCCATCCTGTGATACTTTTGGAAGTCTGACTCCTTCCCCTAATTCTTGCTGTGATTTTGTCACCAGCATTTCCCTGATTACTGCCAGCCTCAGCTTGCTCTGAGCTGCTACCCCTGGCATCTCACAGTTATTTTGGCCCATCTATCATGGCCTGGGTTGGCTTTCCCACACTACTCCACGTGAGCAGAGGCTTCTTACTCTCCTAGCATTAGGCTCCAGTGCAGGACAGAAGACATGGTAAAGCAATATCATATGTCAGAGCCTCAGGTTGTCAGCCAGACTGCATTATTTATTCACTCAAGATTTGCTGAAAGTTTACTTTGTCTTACAATGTTTTGGGTGCTGACAATTTGGCAACTAACAAAACAAGTCATCACCCTCATGGAACTTTTTTTTTTTATGTTAGGGTCAGTCCACTTTATCAGGAAGGCCCTTTACTTTCTCCTTTCCCCTGTCTGACACCACCTTGATAGGAGTCTGGTCCCTTATAGTAGAATCTTTTATATTACATCCTTTACAGCTTCAATCCTTGACCTCCCAAATCCTTCTATTCTCAGTGAGCCAGAGGGAAACTGAAAATCTCTTTAAACAATTTTAAAACTTTGCCCCCAAACAATGCTTCTTTATTTGATTTTGTTGGGTAGTAGTTTTAAAAGTGTGAACTTCAGATGAGCAGCCTGAATATTACCTGGAAACATGTCAGGAACTCAGCAAACCTGCTGGGTCAGAATCCTGGGGTGAAGGTGGGG
>NW_021893770.1:0-629 GCF_006229205.1 Suricata suricatta
TTCTGTCCATATATATACACATACTTTTGGTTCTTTTGCTATGGATAGACTGAGCAATACTATGAATACCCCCATTCATTGTAGAAGAAAAACTATGAGCAAATTCCGTGATCAAAGCTAAGCTTGTTCAGAGTTCAATACACTCTTATTGTAGTAGAGGATTTGTGTTGACCAGTAGAGAGTTTGTGTGGTGTTTGATCATAGGGGTCTCAGGTGCTATGTGTTTGAGTGTTTTCTCTTGATAGAGGAAGTAATGGAAGGTTGGAACAGTTGACATTTAATAGAAAGTATTTAGTGAATGAGAATATTCTATTCTCATCATCCAGACTATTCTCTCATCCTGTCCTCCCTGGTTAGCGGAAATAATCTGATTGAACCATTAGGTCACTTCCGAGATCCTAGAGCCCCAACTTTCCTTCTGGAATCCCACAATGTTCCTTGGAAAGTGAATACAGGGGTGGAGAGCAAGGATACAGGATGCTGCCAGTCCCTTCCCAAGGCAATGATTTGTCACCATTGGGGGCAAACAGTTCTGCAGGACCTTGCTCTGATTTGCCCGTGTAATTTTCTCTACTAACTTCTTATCTGAGAAAGCTATTGAAAGGCTGGGGGCCATGGGGATGAGAACT
>NW_021893771.1:0-629 GCF_006229205.1 Suricata suricatta
CTTGTTGAAACGTCATGAGAAATTCAGAGCACCGGGCTTATTCACTACATAAGGTGAGGGGGCAGACCTCGGATTCGCCGCGAGGTGGGGCAAAGCCAGGATTTACCACTTCCTACAGCTGGTGCAAGGTCAGATCCCGTCACTTAAGGGGCAGCGTTTATGATCTTCCCAGGAACCAGACTCGGCTAGAATTAGTGGATGTTAAGAAAAACAACGAGTATACAGGTGACAGTGGTGGAAATGGGAAGTGATAATTGGCATCTAATCGATCACCAATCTAGATCCTTTTGTAAGATCACACGTATAAAAACGGAAACTCTTCTGTAAACAGACATTTGGTCTTTTGTGGGGACCCACAGGTGTCCCTCGTCACTGCATAACGACACTGCTGGCCCTGATAGCAGGAGGGCGGCTGGGGTTTCTGCCTGCTTCTTTTTACGTTTCTGTGCAATTAGGAAATAAAATCCCCAAACAGAAAAGTAATCTATTTCATTTTTTTAAGCTTTTGAGTCTCATTCTGCTAAACACCTAACCTGTATAAATCAAGAATGAATTCAAAGTCTTCCCAATGCTATTTAATGACACCTTGCAGGCGAGGCAAACCCTCCCTAGGGAAAGGCAGCATGAAG
>NW_021893772.1:0-629 GCF_006229205.1 Suricata suricatta
GCTAAATTACATTTAGTATCATCCAAAATAAAGACAGAGGAAGGGAAGGAGGAGTACATGGACACAAGGAAAGGACAAAACATAATAGAAAATAAAAGCAAGAACAAGAGAGTAATTGAAAACAGCAAGTACCGACAACATTTTCTAAGTGCAAAGAGGGGCACCTGGGTGGCTCAGCAGGTAAATGTCCGACTTTAGCTCAGGTTATGATCTAGAGCTCCATGGGTTTGAGCCCTGCTGACAGCTCAAAGCCTGGAGCTTACTTCAGATTCTGTGCCTCCCTCTCTCTCCTCTCCCCCAGCTCATGGATGTGTCTCCCTCTCCCTCAAAAATAAAAACAATATTAAAGAAACAAAGTGCAAGGAAATAAAAGAGATGTAGAATAAAAGAAATTTCAGAGATCTTCATTAGCAATCTATTGCCCTGTAACAGATGGCCTCCACAGTTACTACAAAGACAAATGCACTGGAGCAGAGGCTGATGGGAGGAACTGGACAAAGAGGAGGAATTTACAGATGGAATAAGGGTAGGTGGTTGGTCTACACATGGACATGATGTTGTTAGTTCTCCTGGAAGCAGGTGCAAAGACACAAGGGTTCAGTTCACTATCATATTATCAGAAGAAACAC
>NW_021893773.1:0-629 GCF_006229205.1 Suricata suricatta
ATATATATATATATATATACTTTTTATATTTTGGATTTGGTTATCTAAATCAAAAAGTTCACAAACTTACTAAGGGAACAAGGGAACTAATAAATATTATCACCCCAAATCATCATGACAGTAAATTGAATATATCCATTTCCTTCTTTGCTAAAATAAAATTCTTTAAAACCAAACTATGAAAAAAAATTCAATTACTTCTAAAATCCCACAATTAATGTTTGTCCTTGAAGACCTGAACAAATCTATAGATGATGCAATTTCAATAGCATCTCTACTTGAGAAGAAATTATCAACATACAAAAAAAGATGCGTTTTTTCAAAACGTGGAAAGAACTTTGCCTTCAGCTCCTTTGTGGTCTCTACTCTTTGCTACTGACGTTTGTAAAGAATACATGCTTATAATCACAATTTCAACCCAGAGTACCATTTTTGGAACATATCAGATATTCAGACATCAACTAGTGGTTGTGGGCTTACAGCTTTGAGCTATGTGTTTTGAGCATGCAATTCATTCAAAAATAGTCGATTTGGGGGTTTGTGCAAACTCAGGCCTTGTCAATCTGAAAGAAAGCAAGAATATTTATTTTAACTAATGCATTAGGTATTTGCCTAGTAAAACCTTTTAA
>NW_021893774.1:0-629 GCF_006229205.1 Suricata suricatta
CCTGCTGGTCTCCATTTAATGAGTGACTTTGGATTAAAACGGGAGCCAACAACAGGGCACCGATCTATATTAAATCTCCACAAAATGAAAATTGCAAAGATTTACTTTGGGTCGCTCCATGAGGAAATTTAATCACAGCCTCATCCGTACCAGTCCCTTGCCACCGGACAGAGAGTCGAGCTGCCCCGCGGGGGATTATGAATGCCTCCTGTTTATGAAGAAAGCTCCCCGCTCAGGTCTGTGGCCCGGGCACGTGGAGGTCAGGGAGGGAGGGCAAGCACGCGGCCTCGGGCACCCGGGTCCATGTGTCACGTCAGGGACTTACCCTGATGACTTTCAGCTCGCTCGCTTGTTAAAGGTGTCTCCGAGTTCCGCTCCGTCTAGAAAGTACAGCCGGAGGAGTTTCGGGCGCGGTCTGGGGGCACGAAGCCTCTCACAGCCCGGGTTGCAATTTCCTTCCCCAGCGGGACTCGCGGCTGCTTTGCCACAAGCCTTTCCTGTCTGTGATGAGGGCCACGGACTCGGCACAACGGCGTGTGTCCTCAGCCGGAGCCCCCAGGGAGGGTCTTCGGTGTCTCCAGGCTCACGTCCCTGGCAAGTGACTTCGTGGCCCCAGGTGCTGAACTTGC
>NW_021893775.1:0-629 GCF_006229205.1 Suricata suricatta
AGAACTGCCTTCGTGAAGGTAGCGCTTTGGGACCGGAGAAGACAGTGTGTTACAGGAAGGACGAAAGCCTACTTCTGCCCCCGGGGACTGCTGTTCCTCCGTCCCCGTGTGGGGCGCTGTGTCTGTGACCTCCCCGTGCACACGGACTGACCTGGGGAGGCTGATGTCACCGTGCCCATTTCAGGAATGGGCAGCAGGCCCCTCGGCCCAGCTTGTCCCGCTGCCCTTCGACTGGACACGGTCCCTGGCTCGTGGGGCAGGCCTCCTGGGGAATGTCCATCTGGGGACGGTCCTGGGTGCCTCCCGAGAGGTTGGCGGGACACCTTTGTCTGGTTGTCCGCACACATGCGGGGGCTTCCTGGCAGCACCGAGAGGCAGCCGGCCGGTGAGGAGCGACGGTGCTCCTCAGGGCCACCTGCCGGGGGAGTGGGGGTTTCTGGAATGCTGTCCTGGGGCTCTTCTGTCAGCAGAGTTGGGCCGGGTCGCGGGCAGGTCCGTGGGTGCCCCTGAGAGCCTCCTCTGCTCTCCCCCTAGTCCAGAACCTTCCTTCCGAGGGGAGCCAGTGTCTTTACCCTGCTATCCACCTGCTGTGCCCTTGGGCTCCATTGTGTGTGGGGGGTGACACGGCC
>NW_021893776.1:0-629 GCF_006229205.1 Suricata suricatta
GGAAGACCCTAGGATCCAGCTCTGGACACAAGTTCCTGACTTTGGAGTGGAGTGATGATGACACACACCTTGTCATCAACCGAGCTGCAGCAGGTGGGCGGGACAAGGTTTACGCTTGTATTGAGCATAGACTCAGCTTGACTAAAGAGCAACTGGAGAGCGAGGTCTGCTGGAGTACCTGAGAGGGGCAGCCGTACAGAAGAGCTCGGAAACCTATCAAGGAAAGGACCCTTGGGACGCCTGGGTGGCTTAGCTGGTTAAGTGTCAGACTTCAGCTCAGGTCAGGATCTCATGGCTTGTGGGTTCGAGCCCCTCATCAGGCTCAGCTCTGTGCTGATTCTGCCTCTCCCCCTCTCTGCCCTCCCTCACTCTCGCTCTCGTGCTTTCTCTCTCTCAAAATAATAAATATTAAAAAATTTTTTTTCTTCAAAGAGAAAAGAAAAAGTACCCTCGAAGGAATTGCCTACTCTGGCCCTCGGCCAGTACCCAGACTCTTCCTTGCCAGCTCCAGGCCCGGCTTTCATGCTGGCAGCCTCCTTACCCCCACCCAGGGGCTCAGAGGAGGGCTTCCTCCTGGAGCCTCCATGTGGACTTTCTAAGACACTGTGTGGATAGAAATGTGGCTTCCC
>NW_021893777.1:0-629 GCF_006229205.1 Suricata suricatta
CCTACCCCTGGCCGAGGAGCCCCAGGTGCCCTCCTGGTGTGCAGAGCAGGGTGCGGGTCCCGGGCAGCCTCACGCCTCCCCAGAGCTGCTGGGTGCCCAGGAGGCCGCCGTGGGCGGTGGGGAGGGCGCGGCCGGGGGCCTGAGTCCCTGGCGCCGTGGGACGTGGGGAGCGGGCTGGCCTCGCCTGCGAACTGCCGCGGCTCCCGAGGGCTGGCCTCTCCAACACGCACACACCCGGCACCTCGTTTTAAATCTTTTCATTGAAATTAAAACATGACAGGATTCATTTTTAAAGGAATGAGCAGGTAACAGGCAAATGAGTTACGTCTTTTACATAATACGAGGCTGCAGCCTGACATGTTCTAGAAAGGAGTTTGTTTGAAAACTGCTGTGGAGTCAGGTCTGGCCACCGCTGGGGTCACCGTCAGGCGGGGCTGCCACACGGGACCTCAGGCGAGGCGAAATAGAGGCCTGCTTGGAGCAGAAAGTGTGTGAGGCTGCTGCTATCAGAGTGAGCCCTCGGTCCTGTTGCTCTCCTGTCCCTCTGTCCCTGCTCAGTACTGGGGAGAAGCGGTCAGCCTCTGGCACCTCTGTGCAGCCGCTGTCCTGGGGGGGGTGCCGCCATCTGA
>NW_021893778.1:0-629 GCF_006229205.1 Suricata suricatta
TGAAGGGGCCAAGGTAACAGCACCATGTCCCTGGGAGGAGGAGAGAAGAGAATGTGTGAAAAACTTAGCTTGGTGCCAGGCACGGAGCACACGCTTGGTAAGCACCACGGCTGTTACTCGGTTTCCAACTTAGAGTTGACCACACCCCCAACTGGAACTGTGCCATCAGTGGTGAAGGTTTCACGGTACCGGAAGGAGGGGCAGACAAGAGGGTGGGGTGCGGAGCACTATCGTTCCCGAGTTGTAGATGAACATTATGAAATGAATCAAAATAAAGTGCCATATACAACTGATCATACTTCATAATTACATCTGGGTAACAGCAGAATGCAAAAACAAGAGGGCAGAAGGGAATACAAAATATGACTGTGGTGATGTTTTCTGCTTCTACTGAGAGAACTTCCTATAATGTTGAATCATCACTTTTTAAATCTTTTAGAAAACTAGTTTGAAATTAGGGCAGTATGGGATCAGAGAAGATGATCAGAGAGACCCATTCCAAACCCCAGCTCTGGGACTCACCTACTGTGCGACACTGCATGAGTTATTCTGTGTGTCTGAGCCTCAGTTTCTCATGAGAGAAATGGGCATGATATTTTGGGTGAGCGGTGTTTCTTATTTTTCCTTCT
>NW_021893779.1:0-629 GCF_006229205.1 Suricata suricatta
ATTGGACCCAAGAGGGTCTGTTAGGGAAAGCTGGCCAGTCAATAGTTATTGACTCCAAGTCTGAAATTGTAAGAGAGTTTTTCTCTACTTTGGCAGACACTACATTCACAATGCCAGATTCCCAGTGTCTAAATAAAACTGGAAATTCTAAAAGACAAAAACAGGAACCCTGAGCCACTCAAATGTTCTTTCTTTAAAAATTTTTTTTTCTTAATGTTTATTTATTTTTGAGAGAGACAGAGACAGAGCATGAGTAGAAGAGGAGCAGAGAGAGAAGGAGACACAGAACTCAAAGGAAGCTCCAGGCTCCACACTGTTACCACAGAGCCTGTTGTGGGATTCAAACTGTGAACTGTGAGATCATGACCTGAGCTGAAGTAGATGCTTAACTGACTGAGCCACCCGGTGCCCCACTAGGACCACTCTCTACTCTCTTTACACATCCAGTACAGAGTTGTATAGTTCTTATTTTAGGAAAGTGTTCCAAGAAGCAGAACATGAGATGATAATTCATGTGCAATTTGATTTATTAAGGATATTTTCTTGGGAAAAACTGGGTATGGAAAGCAAGACAGAAAAGGGAAAATCTTGCCATTGGCAACAAAATGGATGGAACTAGAGGGTATTAT
>NW_021893780.1:0-1393 GCF_006229205.1 Suricata suricatta
TCCATTAGACTATTTAACATTATTCTCTGGCCCTCATACTTCGTTTTTTACTTTTATCTTTTATTTCTCTGTTCTATCATCAGTATTTTCTATTACCTTACTTCCACCATGTCCAGGATATTTTTAAGTCCATTAGATAGATTTCCCACTTTCTCCAAAGAGTTTATATTTTCTTTTATTTCAGAAATTGTCTGCCTTCTCGCTTCTTCCTGATTTTGTTTCTCTTCAGTACCTTGAAAAAGTTCATTATAAACTGATTTTTTAAATTTTATAATTACTATTGACAGGAGAAGCAGAGCAATAAAAGCTACTGTTTTATTTATTTCAGTTTTATGATCAAAATGAAACTCCCTCTCCTTTTTTGTTTTTCTTAATTAGGTTTCAGTGCCTTCCTATGGCTTTGTTTTGAAAAATCATGCTTCATAAAATCTTCAAAAGCAAAAGTTCCTTGACAATATCTTTGGTTAATACTTTAAAGATTTCAAAATGTCATTTTTTAAAATAAAATGCCATTAATAGCACTGTAGGACATTCGGATCCTGCAGAACTCATGTGTTTCTGCTTATTTATTTATTTATTTATTTCATTTATTTTGAGAGGAAAAAGCGCACATGCATAAGCGGAGGAGCAGAGAGAGGACCCCAAGCAGGCTCTGTGCTGTCAGTCTGACTCAGGGCTCAGTGAGAGCATGACCTGAGCCAAAACCAAGAGTCGGACGCTTAACCAACTGAGCCGCACAGGAGCCCGTCACTGTGGCTCTCAACTCGAATTCATGAGAGAGAAAAAAAATGTGCTGCCGTGATAGGCGTATTCTTTTTTAAAAATATAGTTTATGACCAAGTTGATTTCCATATAACACCCAGTGCTCTTCCCCACAACTGTCCCTCTCTGTGCCCATCACCCCTTCCCCTTCCCCCTCCCTCTTCAGCCCTCAGTTTGTGCTCAGCATTCAAAAGTCTCTCATGATTTGCCTCTTATTCAGCACCAGCTTGACCCCCAAAGCTCCACAGCCCAGTTACTCTAACTCTGTGTGTATATACCCAGCCACATATTTCATATGCATGTTTATAATACTGGAACTGGAACTGTATAGTACTGTAAGATGGCGTACCTTCCGTTACAGTTGGTGGATTGTCATAGCTCATCGGACAAAAGTATGCATTATATTTGCACTGGGACTGACACCAGGCTCCTATCCGTAAGCCCCTTAATTTAGCAAGAACATCACTTCCCCGCCAAACTCTCATCACGGCAAACGACCACCTGTATCTCAGTGTTGGGCTCCTTGACTGAACTGCATTCACAATAATGTTTTCTTTTCAAAAGGCTTTTCTTTGCTTCTAGCAGTTACGTTTTTAAAAACAACTAGACTCCTGTGTTGGGATGCACACAC
>NW_021893781.1:0-629 GCF_006229205.1 Suricata suricatta
TATTTCATAACAGAAAAATTTATATGCATTTCTCCCAGTCATAAATTCACACATTAACCTGGGACCCTTTAGAGCTGTAAAAGAGCCCTGCAAATAGAAAGTCTGGAGAAGTCAAGCCTAGTACTGCACTGAGGAACACTTTGTAATCTCATGTTTTGTTTTGTTTTAAAGAATTTTTTTTACATTTATTTATTATTGAGAGACTGAGAGAGACAGAGCATGAACGGGGTAGGGGCAGAGAGAGGAGACACAGAATCCGAAGCAAGCCCCAGGCTCTGAGCTGTCAGCACAGAGCCAGATGCAGGGCCTTAACCTCGAACCGGGGATCATGACCTGTGCCAAAGTCAGTCATCCATCTGACTGAGCCACCCAGGCTGCCCAGTAATCCCCATGTTTTATCTATCTTGAATATCTCCATATTTTATGTAATTTTCTTCACCAGGATCTATTTCAAATTGTTCCTTTTCCCATCATTCATTTTCTTGTTTATGCTTTTATCTTAATCTCATGAGTGTTGGAATTTTTATCTTTGTATCCTCAAGTTTTTCTGTGCCTCTTAGTATAATTTATTCTGTTTTCATTTTTATCCTTCACATTATTTCATTGCTTTTTCTCCACTGTCCAGTTAT
>NW_021893782.1:0-629 GCF_006229205.1 Suricata suricatta
TTTTTTAACATCTCAGCAATCATGTTAAATATGTTCAAATCTAACCACATCTTTATACCATTTTCTAAAACTTTAATAAAGTAAAGGAAAGCGAAAAGAAAAAGCTTAAGACAAAAGCAGTTAGATTGTCCTTATGCCATATGTGTCATTGGAAGGCTAGGTAAGGTTTAGCTAAAGATTTAAGTCTGTTACCTTAGGACATAAACTCCCCCCACCACCCGCCATTACTTGACAGGATGTTTGCTTGCAAAATGACTACTTTCCTATATAGTAGCTCTTGATTTTAATATAACAGACTATCATTATGACTCAACCTGAACATTAGTCATCATGGAATGTCATAGTCTGTACAAATAGACAAATATTGATCATAGCAACATTTAGAAACAGAATAAAAGCAAAATAAAATTAGAAGTATTAGTTTGAAAGGGCTTTAAGTTTCTAAGAATGTATTAATCATTGGTTAAAATATCTCACGAACATCTGAAATGTAGATTTTCCTTTATGTCCATTTTATTACAAAAAATAATTTAAAACAAACTTCAAAACTACAACGTATGTAGAATATCGTTTTCTTTCCATTATAATTGGTGAGTGTAAAATCAATGTTTCCTGTATACACTGTTGAC
>NW_021893783.1:0-629 GCF_006229205.1 Suricata suricatta
TCCGTCTCTTTCTGCCCCTCCCTTGCTTACACTCTGCCTCTCTCTCAAAAATAAATAAACATGAAAAAATGTTAAAAATTATTGTATTACTAAGATCCTTTCTTTTCTGTTGTCCCAAGAGTATTATTACACTAGACTTTTATTACAATTGTTAAAAGTTGTTTATTTTTTTACATTTAGATTTTTTTAATCAAAATTATGTGTACCACTAACTTAAAGAATCACTTTTTGCAATGAACAGCAGCCTTCTACCCCTTTTACCTGCTGATTCCATAATTTCTGAAGGGAATAATTTTCAACTACAGGCAGTCCTTATATAGCATGGCAGTGCTTGACAATAAAAATGAGTTTGCAAGATAAAACTATTCAGTCATCTCAATACACAATGGGAAGATGATAATTGTTCTGTGATCTTGGAAACTGTCAAACTATCACAGTCTTATCATCAGGTATAAGTATATGGGAAAATGCAAAAAAGAAAAAAGTAAAACTAATATTTATTTATATTACTTTATGTTGAAACATTAGAAACATTGAAAATATAATTTATTTCTTTTTTAAATACTCATTGAGAGTAGTTTGTATAGTTTGCCTTCTCAGTGTAAACTGTATAATACAGACTGAACATC
>NW_021893784.1:0-629 GCF_006229205.1 Suricata suricatta
CTTATCCATAGAAATAAGGAACCTGACAAGAGACCTCAAGTAACTCTATTTCAGCTTTCCTGATAATTCTTTTCTAACCTGGAATGAAAGAGTAAAATACTCTTTCAAAGATTAAGAAGCTCAAAGTACTTCAGGGCACAGACTGAACACATTTTACCATGAACCTTGACACCGGGGGTTGGTTCAGAGTGAGTTAAAGCTTAAGAGGATTTACCCTGATGCCGTCTTTGCTTTGGTTGGAGCCTGAAGTCAATGACACATATAGAGGTCTAATCCTCGTGCACTTGTGCTTTTCCTTATGTTGCTGATACTCAGCACTGGAATCTAGGGTTCTTTTCATTAGAATTTCTTTCTCATGAATAGTGTTTTCTGCCAAAGGGAACAAACTTGCTCCAGACAGAGCAGCATTTAGAAAAGCACAAGAAAGACATTTGTCAATAGGAAATCACACAATAAATGTCTCTTGAGCAGATAGGCCACAGTTTGAAGAGCTGAGAGAAAAGTCCAGTCAAGACCTGCACAAGGGTAAGGCCATGGCACACACTACTATCAAAGGGCCACAAATGCTTAATGTACCAGTAGAAGCCTTGGCCTTAAAACCAGAGAGAATTTCCTCTAGATTTCTTGCG
>NW_021893785.1:0-629 GCF_006229205.1 Suricata suricatta
ACACACACACACACACACACACACACACACACACACACACACACACACTACCCCTCCTTCATCAATCATAAAAATGTTCAGACATAATTATGCACCAGGCTCATGCTGCAAATAGAATTATTTTCATCCTTTCAATCTATCTCATGAATATTCTCCTTTATAATCAATCCTTTAAAAGAAGAAGTATAATGGTTACATAGGATTATTAGATGCAAATTAACCATCAATTACACTATCCCTACTGCTAGAAATTTAGACTGTTCACAATCAGTCATTATTACACATATCACTTTAAAAGGTTTGTGTATTCCTCTGATTTTTCTCATGTGGAAATTCCTAGGAATGCCAAGTTAGAATCATGTAAACATTTTAAAGTTTAATACCGCCACACTACACTCTAGCAAATTGCATTATTTTTCAGTTCTCCCATAACCCATATTTGAGGTCATCTATTTCTCCACATTCTCGGTAACACACTGATTTATAGTTGCTTTTGTCAAAAAATGTACCTTATTCTTTCCATTTATATTTATGAGGATATTAGGAAGATTAGACTCTGTTGGGGGGCACTGTGAATGTGGAAATACAGATTCATATTCTGTCCATTTTCCTTATATTAGTGTGCCCCC
>NW_021893786.1:0-629 GCF_006229205.1 Suricata suricatta
TGGCTTAAATGACAGTCTCAGTTCTGCAGCTAGAAGTCTGGAATCAAGGGGATGGCAGGGTTGGCTCCTTCCGAGGGCTATGAGGGAGAATCTGCCTCTAGAGGAAACAGGGCAACGAAATGCCCAGAAGAGAGAGTAAGCCCCATAGGGTATTCTGCCCTGGCTCTACCCTTCAGGTTTAAAGTAAAGGTCTATAAATCCACACATCAGGAACTGGTGGGCAGGAGCACCAGAGCCCCCTGAAAACCCTTCAGGGCGGGGCCAAGACTTTAGGGATGCTGATCTAGAATCACAAGATGGCAGGCTCTCTGAGCTGAGGGATTTGAGGGGTCATTCTTGACCCCCTTCCCTGCATTTAAAAAACTAAAACAAACCCCCAAAATTACTCACATCCCCCATCACCTGGAATTAACCATTGCTTACATTTTGACATATTTGTTTCCAGTGTTTTCTTTATGACTATATAGTTTTAAATGCCTTAGGCAATATAGGAATGCACTTTTTTTTTTAAAGGAAAGCTCAGAACGTTACAAGGAAAGCAAAAGTTTCCCTTCACCTCCACTGGCTATCCCAGCTCCCTGCCCCGCTCCCCAGCGAAAGCCACTCTTTTGGGTGTGTATCTTTTCATT
>NW_021893787.1:0-629 GCF_006229205.1 Suricata suricatta
ACTGTTTACACTGAATTGGGTGCACACCTGTGTGTCCCAAGATTTCCAGCACAGTGCTTACCTGGGCTGGGCAGCTGGAGCTGAGGCCAGCAAGGGTGGGAGTGCTCTGGGGTGCTCCACACAGGAGGGGGGCTGCCAGGGTGGCTAAAACTGATACAGGTGTGGGACTGGGGTTCCCAGGGTGCTCTGTGTTGGGGACGCATTGGCATTGGATCTGGAGCACACATCAATGGAGATGTTTTGCTGCACTCTGCCCAGGGCTTGCCCTAGCAAGCCATCTGAAACCAAAGCAGTGTGGGCCTGGAGTGTTTTTGTGTAATTCATGCTTGTTTCATCTTAGTACCAAGGCTGTATGTAGAGTGAATGCTAATGACATGTGTCTCATCATGTACTACCCCGTGGCCTCCTTCGTGGGACAGCTGGGGCTGTGTGGGCTATTGGCCCAGCACTCACTGAGGCTGTGGGACAGTTAGGGCACTCAGAAAGCACTGCTCCGTGTTTGCAAGGTAGAGGAGAAATATAGACTGTGTCCATTAGCTATTTATATGCTAGTTGTTCTTTAAATTGTGGCTTAAAAAAAAAGAAACTGATAAGATAAAAAAGAATAAAGAATAAACAAGAAAAAAAAA
>NW_021893788.1:0-629 GCF_006229205.1 Suricata suricatta
ATTTCCCTTTCGGCTGCTTCATTTTTGGTGTATAGGAATGCAACTGATTTCTGTACATTGATTTTGTATCCTGAAACTTTACTGAATTCATTGATCAGTTCTAGTTTTAGGTTCACGTAAGTATTGAGCAGGAAGTACAGAGAGCTCGCACATTATCCTCCGCACATGCATAGCCTCCCCATAGCCACATCCCGCACTGCATCGGACAGAGTGGTGATCGATGACCCTGCGCAGACACAGCATGACCACTGCAAGTCCGTGGTCTCCCCTGCGGCTCACCCTCGGTGTTGTGTATTCTTTGGGTGTGGGCACGTGTATAATGCCGTGTTCCACTGATAGGGGATCGCAGAGTAACAGCACTGTTCTTTTTTAATTTTTTTAATGTTTATTTATTTTTGAGAGACAGACAGACAGAACACAAGCAAGGGAAGGGCAGAGAGAGAGGGAAAGATAGAATCCGAAGCAGGCTCCAGGCTCTGAGCTGTCAGCACAGAGCCCGATGCGGGGCTCAAACTCACAAACCATGAGATCATGACCCAAGCCGAAGTTGGAAGCTTAACCAACTGAGACACCCAGGCGCCCCAGAACTGTTCCAAAAGTCCCCCGTGCTCTGCCTATGTGACCCTCCC
>NW_021893789.1:0-629 GCF_006229205.1 Suricata suricatta
TCACAAGATGGCAGCTGCTTGCTCATGCTCACGTGTCCAGTGAGTAAGGAGATTGATCCAGAACCCATCTGATTCCAGGCAGGCTCCCTCCTGCGCCAGCTTTGGATTCTGTTTCCCTGAAGGGCTGAGCGCATAGTAGTTGCTACATAAAACCAAGTTACACGGAACCTTTGACCAGTGAGCTCGCATTTCTCCTCATCGTTTTCCCAAAGGTTCAGAAATGCTCCAACCTTTTCCTTGAAAATCTTGTATTCTGTTCTTCCGCAGTAAACATTAACAAGAAAGAGTCCTTGGGGGAGGGAGGCCAGCATTACACCCCGGATCAGACAGACACACAAACGTCTCAGGAAGTGTTGAGCCTCTTCCTCGAGGACACAGCTCCACACACGGAAGAGCATCCGGAGTCTTTCCCTGTTGTGGGATGTTCCTCCTTCACTGAGCAGCCTGGGGCAGGGGCCAGGGCCGTGCAGAGGGGCCCTCGCAAACCCAGCCACACCACCCAGGAACCTCGTTCCTGGCTCTGCAGATGGAGGATGACAGGGAGGCTGTTCATAGAAAGCATCTGAGGCCCCGTGGGCAGGGGTTCATTTTCTAGACTCAGCTGTCCAGGCTCCACGCCCTCCCTCTGT
>NW_021893790.1:0-629 GCF_006229205.1 Suricata suricatta
GCATGTGACAGAAAATGTAATGCAAAGAAGCATAAGCATAAGGGAATTGGTATTTGTGGAATCAAGAAGGGAATAGTGGGCCTTCTGGGGCAATTTAACTCAGGAATCAAATCACAACATCTTTATTTTTTTTAGTGTTTTTTTTTTATTTTTGAGAGAAAAAGAGAGACAGTGTGAGCAGGGGAGGGTCAGAGACAGAGAGAGAATCTGAAGAGAGAATCTGAAGAGAAGCTGTCAGCACAGAGCCCAATGCAGGGCTCGAACCTACAAACCGTGAGATAATGAGCTGAGCCAAAGCTGGATGCTTAACCGACTGAGCCACCCAGGTGCCCCACAACATCTTTTATTCTGCTTCCCTTGGGTTAGCTTGACTCGCAGGAGTCACACCAAGCCCCCCAACAGCTTCAACCTTGTCATTACAACATGTTGATAAACACAAAGAGGAGTCCTGGAAGTGGTTCTTTCATTGGCCTAAATTAAGTTACCCACCCACCTGCGAACCACGCATCATGGCCACGGGAGAGATTTGGACTGACATGATCTAGATCTGGGTCCCATCCCCAACCAGGCAAGTGGGAGTAGAGACTGACCCAAACCTCATAGACTGAGAGATGGCGATGAGTGGGTCC
>NW_021893791.1:0-1393 GCF_006229205.1 Suricata suricatta
TAGGGAAGACAGATCTGTAAAGCAGTAAATCATGTTAATTTCCCCTACAGCACGCTGAGGAACGAAGTGCCATGACACAGAGGAGGGCGCCCCTGCCCCTGGCTGTGGGGTGGGATTATGGGCAGCTTCTCAGAGACTTTGAGTGGGACCCCAGAGGAGTGAGAGCCGTCACGGGAAGAGGGAGTGATGGGGACAGCATTCCTGCTGAGTGGGCCAGCACGTGTGAAGTGCGGAATTGGGCACGGATGGAGGCATTCTGGAGAAAGGAGGGGCTGTGTTAGAGGGCTGAGGGCCGCTGTGGGGCGGACTCTGCTAAGGCGATAGGGGCAATTTTTAAGCTGGAGAGTGATGGGTCTTGCTAAGTGGGGCACAGGTTGGAGAGGATGGAGGCTGGGCGCCAGGAAGCCTGCGGAGAACAAGGTCTGGTCTAGGAAGGTGGCCACGGGGATGGAAAGAAGGCACACGCCTCTGGCCACCTTCCAGGACAGGTGCAACATGGGGCACCTGTAAGGGCTCCTTCTTTCTTTTCTCCTTCCGCTCATCGTCCTGAGCAAGCCTCAAGGTAAAATGTTCTAGGCTCTGGCTGTACTCTAGTTCATTAGGAAAAGGAGAGAAAGGAGTGCCTCTTAGTTCAAGTGATGAGGAGGAGGACAATGACAACGATGATGCTGGTGGCTGCTTTTTATTGGGTGTGTCAGTGCTTTGGCCAGTGGTAGATTCTTCACATATCCTATTTCTGATTTTCAGTACAGCCCTGAGGGAAACGGATCACCCCACTTTACAGAGTGCATAACCAGGCTCAAAAGAAGCGGCTTGTTCAGGGACAGAGCCAAAATGGGAATCTGTCTAATTCCAGTGGGTTATCCCCACCACACTGGGTGGCCAGGCCAATGCCCACTTCTCTGGAATTCTCTATGCATGGTGTCCTTAGGGTTTAGAGGTAAAAAGCATAGGTTGGGAAGTCAGACTGTGAGAACTTGAACAAGCCATTTCTCATCGGTGGGCCTGTCTCTCCACCTGCAACACGAGGGCAAGACCACAAGCCTCTGTGTAGGGTTGTTGTGAGCACAGGGATGGCCACATACCTAAGAAGCTCTCAGCCATTATTAGATTTCATGCAGCCCCTGCTCTTGACTGGAAGAGATGCTCCTGTCGCAGATGCACTTGAGAAGCTGGCTACAAGAGGTCACTGGTGCCAGCAAAGCTGAAGCCTGAAGGAAAGCCTCTGATCACTATAGGGCTCCCTCTGGACCCGAATTACCTCCTTCTGCCTCTTCTCTGACTCCCTCTCTTGAGGAGATGAGAAGGTGAGAGATTCAGCTAATTCTCAGGTACACGGGACAGTGGCTGCATTTTGTTCTGGACTTCGCACCCCACACAGTCTCAAGGGGCC
>NW_021893792.1:0-629 GCF_006229205.1 Suricata suricatta
GACGTGTGAGAATGCCCTCAGCTACAAAGTGATATCCCCCAACCCTTGCTCTCAGAACCAGGATCTCCTGAGAGAGAGCTGAGGCTGTCAGGCCTCAGATGGTATACAGTAAGAAGTACATGCCGTGGGGCGCCTGGGTGGCTCAGTTGATTGGGCGTCAGGCTTCGCCTTAGGTCATGATCTCAGGGTTTGTGAGTTCAAGCCCTGCAGCAGGCTCTGTGCCGACAGCTCAGAGTCTGAAGCCTGCTTCCAGTTCTGGGTCTCCCTCTCTCTCTGTCCCTCCTCCATGCATACTCTGTCTCTCAAAAATAAATATTAAAAGAACAAAGCTATAAAACAAGAAATTATTTAGCTAAAGATGTGCCTCATTCTCCTGTTTTGTTTTGTTTTTAATGTTTATTTTTGAGAAAGAGAGGGCATGCGAGCAGGGGAGGTGCAGAGAGGGGGACAGAGGATCCAAAGCGGGCTCTGTGCTGACATCAGAGAGCCTGATGTGGAGCTCACACTCATGAACTGTGAGATCATGACCTGAGCCAAAGTTGGACACTTAACCAACTGAGCCATCTAGGTGCTCCTCTGTGTCTTAAATCAAGGCTTTATTATTGTTTCTTTGGAAGTTGACCTAAATA
>NW_021893793.1:0-629 GCF_006229205.1 Suricata suricatta
GTGCCACAGCCTCAGTGATGTACACAGTGGTTACACCCATGCTGAACCCCTTCATTTACAGCCTGAGGAACAAAGACATAAAAGAGGCTTTGAGGAGACTCTTTGGGATGGTAGCTAAAAGGGTCAATTCTCCTGGGCTGAATAAGTGTCCATAATTGCAGGACTAAGAGCCTGGTCAAATGTTAAGATTCTTTAATTAAATTGTGGAAGCAGAACATGCCTCTTCTATCTTTTTCCTGGAATTTCTCTTTTTGTTTGTTTCAACCTCTCTATACAATTTATGTAACTCACTCTATCAAGCTTTGTGCTATCTCCTATAGCTAAGAGAATTCCCTTTGTTTTTCCTACTCTCCCATGTTATTCCTCCCATTGGCTGTGAAATATTTGGAAATTCACACTTATTTTAAAGAACTGCATTGATCAGTTAATAATAATTTCCTCTCAAATATAATACATGATAGCGAGTACTTTTTTCTTTTCTTGAATGAAAAAAAAAAAAAAACCCGGTCATGAGTTATACTACTCCAATGGAAACTGTACTCTTGGCCACCACAGCTGTTTACATAAGTCTATAAGGGAGAAAGATCTAAGGCCACTCTGCTTCACTCTTGTAAACACCATTGTTTTGT
>NW_021893794.1:0-629 GCF_006229205.1 Suricata suricatta
AGGGGGAAGGGAAGAGGGAAACAGAGTTGGGGAGAGAGAGGGACGGAAAACTTGAAAGACTATTGAATGCTGAAAATGAACTGAAGGTTGAAGGGAAAGGGGGAGGGGGAAAAAGAGGTGGTGGTGATGGAGGAGGGCACTTGTGGGGAAGAGCACTGGGTGTTGTATGGAAACCAATTTGACAATAAAATATTTAAAAAAAAAGCAATGCTTCCACTACAATCTAGAATTCCAGGATCTTCTTCCTCCGTGTCAGACTCCTCAATTTTGAAATCTCTCTGCCTTATTGTTATCTTGCACTTTGTGTAATACTTACTTATTTTACCAATAAATTATCAATGCTTCCATAAATCCAGTATTAAAAGATAAACTGAGGCGTATTAAAATCTTAAGAGTTTATCTGAACCAAACCACAGGGTGGACAGCGGCATGGAGGCTGTGACAGACTTCACCGCAGGAGCCGAAGCAGGGAAGGCAGTGGCTGACTGGCCACAGCTTAGAGCCTTGGGTTTCGGTTTGGACCTGGAGGGCACTTCCGGTCTCAGGTCGTTTGCTCCCGTAGGCCTCCAGACACGGGGCCAGCTGCCTCCACATCTAACTAATGTGACACCAGTGTCCACAGCGCTTTG
>NW_021893795.1:0-629 GCF_006229205.1 Suricata suricatta
GCATACAGGGGCACCTGGGTGGTTCAGTCAGTTAAGCATCCAACTCTTTTGATTTCAGGCTCAGGTCATGATCTCATGATTGTGGGATCAAGCCTCACCTCAGGCGTTATGCTGACAGCAGCTTGGGATTCTCTCTCCCTGCCCCCCCCCCACCATCTACCTCCCTCCTTCCCTCTCTCTCAAAATAAATAAATAAACTTTAAAAATATATACATACATACAAGGGATATACAGAGTGGTTTTAAGATCAAGTGCATCTCTGTTAGCTTAATTAACAGCAAAGGATACTGGTAACAAATACCAACCTGGCACTAAGTGCTTTACATACATTAACTATACATTCCCCATGAAGACCCTAAGCCCACAACAACCCCGTAAAGGTATCCCATCTTCTGTTTATTTTAGAGACAGAGGGAAAAGGGCAGAGGGGGAGAGAAGGACAGGCAGAGGGAGAATCTTAAGCAGGCTCCACACTCAGCAGAGTCGGACATGGGGCTGGATCCCATGACCCTGGGATCACGACCTGAGCCAAAATTAAGAGTCCGATGCTCAACCAGCTGAGCCATCCAGTAGCCCCAAAGCTATCCCATTTTAAAGAGGACAGTGAGGCACGGAGCAGACACATCATC
>NW_021893796.1:0-629 GCF_006229205.1 Suricata suricatta
GCAGGCACCTCCTCCGTGGCAGACGGACGCATGCAATCCAGATCTCCCTTTTGTGAGGGTTTCCCCAACTTACCATCCGCTTATCCCCACAGCTGCAGGAAGAGGGGGTGAAAACCACTGAGACCACACAGCCCTGCTGAAGACCTACAACCCTTAGGGTAAGCCCTCTACAGGATCGGCCCCCACAGCATCCCGGCATCCCCTCCATCACTCACTTGGCGCCGGCCTCACCAGCCTGCCTGCCTTCCCCGTGGACGTGCCCGCACCGGGCCCCGGGCCCCTGCCCTTGCCAGTGTCTCCCTCGGCATGTCCCTCCCCAAGATCATCTCAGGTCCACGGGGCTGCCCCGAGGCAACCAGGGCTGCCAGATAAAACACAGGACACCCTGTGAGTCTGAATTTCAGATGAACCCCGAATCGTTTCTTAGTAATCATTTCTTGGTGTAAGTATAAGTATATCTGTAACAGCGTCCTCCGTTTCCCCAGCCCACAAGCCCCATGGTGGCAACAGTCCATCTGGGCAGCATCCTCAGGGCCAAGTACAGCGCCTGGCACACAGTAGGTGTTTAGGACGCATTTCAAGAACCTTCTCGTGTAAGATGATGGAAAACGTAAGCCCTGGGGCCAGAT
>NW_021893797.1:0-629 GCF_006229205.1 Suricata suricatta
TCTGCCTTCTATATCTCTGATGAATGGTTCAACAGTTTCCCAAGCAAAAGTTTGCATGTTATCTTTATTCTCCTTTCTTCCTCACCACTCATATCCTACCTGTTATCATTATTTATTCAATCTGCATTAGAAATATCTCTGGAGGAGTCAGTTGAGGATCTGACTCTTGATTTCGGCTCAGGTCATGAATCCCAGGATAGGGGGAATTGAGCCTCACATCGGACTTCATGCTCAGCCTGGAGCCTGCTTGGGATTCTCTCTTTCTCTCCCTATCTCCCTCCCCCACTCTCCCCTACTCTTGCTCTTTCTCTCTCTAAAGAAAGAAAGAGTGAGAGAGAAAGAAAGCAATGTCTCTTCAATCAGGCCCTGTTTTTCTTTTGAAGTAGCTACAGATTTGGCTCACTTTCTCCTTGTGAGAACTATTCCATGACCCCTTGTTAAGCTTATCAGCCTTCTTCTCAAGTTCATTCTGCATGTTGTCTGTCACGTGAATGTGTGCTGGTTCCTCCAAATTCCTCAGCATGCCCTTTAGGATCAGGGACACAAGGTTTGAAAGGTCTATCAATTTCAGATAATTTAAAGCCTGAAATACCTTGCTAAGGCATTTGAAAGAACTTTTTAAAAATATA
>NW_021893798.1:0-629 GCF_006229205.1 Suricata suricatta
TTGCACTTTCCCGTTGGTGGCTGATTCTTCAAGAGCTCAGACAGGTGTGCTGGGGGATGTGACACGGGCCCAGCGGAAGGAACAGCATCTGTAAGGGGCCCAGACAGCCTGATCTTTTGAGGAAGCAAAAGACGTTACGAGTGACCAGGTTGTGAGTTCCAAGAATTTAGAAAGAGAAGTAGGAATTGAAAGCGGAGACGCATTTGTCAGGGGCCGGGTCACGGTTATTCTGTGCTGAGGGGTGGGGCTTTCTCGAGGGGCAGTGGGGAACCGAGGAAGGTTCGAGCCAGAAAGTGAAACAGATCGGTTCTTTAGGAAGCTGTCTCCCCGGGGGCGGGAGGGGGGGCATCCTCCTTCAGCGACTGTGAGGAGCGATTTGCACCCACAGTTCCGCTCCCAGATGGGCGCCGTGCACACTCTCCGCTCGTGCGTTCTGGCAGACGCGGCCGAGAACAGAGCTGCCTCCTTTATCCTCGCGAAGAACGGGGGGCTGTGTCAGGGTCCCTCTGTGGGAGAACGCACACACTGCAGCCAGGTGAACGCCGGAATGTTCTACAGTCAGGAAAAAGGAATTTGACAAAGTTACACATGTCATGTGGGAGGTTGTGGTTTTCTTATTTATTTAAAAA
>NW_021893799.1:0-629 GCF_006229205.1 Suricata suricatta
AAAAAAAAAACTAGACTAAAATATTCTTTAATATATGGAATAATTTATGTTGCATGGATATTATAAAACACTGAACTGAACTTCATAAAATTGGATTCAAATTTAAAAAACAAGAGGAAGAGGTTGGGATACACACAGAGACACCAGGGCTGGGCCTGGATGGTAGACGGCCATGGCAAGAGGCAGCAAGGAGGTGACTGTCCACAAGCCACACGGAGAGGCCTCAAGTGAAAACCAAGCCTTCCAGCACCTTGATCTTGAACTTCCAGGCTCCAGAACTGAGAGCAAGTAAATTTATGTTGTTGAAGCCAGCAACCACAACAAAATAGGATTCTACCATGGGGCAAATTTTAAGACATAAAATGAGATAATATCAATGAGATGATATCATTGAAAAAACATCTGATAATCTACCAAGACAAAAGCAATCTGTTCAGGCATCCGGGCAAAGATCCCCACAACAGATCCTGCCCTGGGAGGAACTGTCAAAGGAGGCCCAGCAGCACCAGGGAGGACCTCCTGAAGATGGCAGCCAAGGTAGGATCTCAGGCCCACAGCCTCGCTCCCAATTCATAGGGGGAAGGAGAATGGAGGTCATGGGAGTTAGACTTGGAACTGGCCATCCACTC
>NW_021893800.1:0-629 GCF_006229205.1 Suricata suricatta
GGACACTGTTCTAAGTGACCTCAGATATTTTAAAAATGTTTATTTATTTTTGAGAGAGAGAGAGAAAGAAGACAGAGTGTGAGCAGGGGAGGGGGAGAGAGAGGGAGACACAGAATCCGAAGCAGGCTCCAGGCTCTGAGCGGTCAGCACGGAGCCCGACGTGGGGCTCGAACCCACACACTGTCAGATCACAACGTGAGCCAGAGTCACTTAACCGACTGAGCAACCCAGGCACCATGATGAAATCAGGTTCAAGTGACTTGCTCTGGGCTCTAAAGCTCCTAAATAACAAATTCAGAGTTTCCACCCTGATCTTGACTCTTACATTCAGGGCCTTCCTGACTACAGCCCTCCTCTAACCGTGAACTTGCATGGTGGCTTTCAGTAAAAATAAGCAATCACGAACAAAGGCGCAGGCCAACAAAAACCGTTGCTCATCACACCCGGGCTCAACACTTTCCATTTTTCATCTCTGCATTCCCTCCGATGTCTTTAAAACAAGGTTTCAGTGTAAAACTGAAGTGAAAGAAGCCACTGTCCCACTCAAAGCTCTGAAACCTGTTGACATTTCTCCCTTCCGTTTCCAGTTAATCAGAAATTATTTGGGAGACGTAGAAGAAAAATTTAGG
>NW_021893801.1:0-629 GCF_006229205.1 Suricata suricatta
TTTCATAACAGGATGAAGGAAACAAGATTTCAACATGACACACACACCCCTGCAACCAAAAAAAATGGTTTGGAGATTATAGCTATCAGGAAGTTCAGTATGAGTCCAGTGTGAGATTGTGTAGCCTTTCTCTTTCCCCTACCCCTCCCAATAGCTTAGGGAACTTAGTCTATTCTATATCTAGAATGATTTTAATCCACACTAACCACACAATGGCAGAAAAATGGCAACCTGAGTTGGGAAGCATGTGTCAGGAAAGACAGGGGCTTCCTGGAGCACACTGAAGAAAACAAGCAGGTTTGATGAGCTTTGAATCAGAATGTGGAAACTGCCACTTTGTTCAGCCCATACAGGGTTTCAAACATGATTGGAATTTACATCTACAATTCAGAGTATGTCACATACAAATCTGGATTCTGATTGTTTTCTTTTTTAAAATCATAGACAACCAGAAGAGCTAATTATACTTGTTCTGTTTTCCCACAAGGCAACCATGGGCCAACAAGAAGTCCTGCTGCTTTAGATGGGATACACACTTCCAGCTGGACTCAACCCACCACTGGCATGTATCTCCTCAGAACTGAGACTGCCAGTTAGTTATCAATTATCCTCAGGCATGTGACACTCTT
>NW_021893802.1:0-1392 GCF_006229205.1 Suricata suricatta
GGACTCCTAGACACTGGAGCAGATGTCCCCTGCATGGCCGGAAGAGATCAGCCATCAGCGTGGCCAACTCTAATGCTTCTGTTACTCTTGGCAAAAAAAACTCAAATTCTAAAATGGTCAGAAGAGGGACACAATTCAGGACCTTTTTGTCTTATGTTATTCTTTCCAACTCTTTTTCTTCATGGGGACAAGAAATTTTATCCCAAATGGGAGTGTTACACCCCAGGTGACTAGGTCACGAGTCAGATGTTACAAGTGGGGCTTCATCTCTACAAAAGTTAAGACCAGACACAAGAGGGTCTAATAAAGGTTGTTGGTTTAATTAAAAAGGTCATGTCTTTGGAGTTATCAACAGCACTGAATAGAATACAGACAAAAAACTTCTATCCTACTTGGTTTTATTAATCAAATAAGTCCTTGTTATTGCTCATAGAATTCGTCATCAAGGAACAACTGGGAAGGGCACTCGGGCGGCTCAGGTGGTTAAGGATCCAACTCTTGACTTCGGCACAGGTCATGATCTCAAGGTGTGAGATTCAACCCCACATTGGGTTCCGTGCTCAGCACAGAGCCTGCTTAAGGTTCTCTCTTTTTCTCTCCCTGTTCCTGTCTCTCCCCCACCTCCCTCTGCCCCTCCCCGTGACACTTGCACTCTCTCTTAACAAAGGAAAAAAGAACCCTAGCTTGGGATGATGTGTGACATCAACTGTCTCAAGAAGTTTCTGCTGTTGGTCTAAACATAATTATAACAAGTAGATCGATGTAATAGGATAATAAATATCTTTAGGTGAAATATTTAAAATGTTTCCCCAGATCTTTTTGGTAACCTAGAACTTTTACGTTTTGCTATGTTAAATTATATAATTTATTGGCGACCAGAATCCGAACCAGGAAACTGCCTATCTGCAAGTTATTAGAAAAATGCTCTTCAAATTAGAACCTCCCTTTTTTCTTTGAAAGTAGGTTCCATGTCCAGTGCCGAGCCAAACGTGCGGCCTGAACTCACAACCCTGATGCGTAACCAACTGAGCCACCCCGACGCTCCCTATGATCTCCCTATAGTCCCAAATTTTGGTATCTTACAAGCCAAGTTCCTCATGCAAATGAGAAGGAATTGTCCCTGTATCTTGCTGACACTACTTCTGCCCAATAGAAATTTATTCCAAACTTCCTAATTGCATTCGATTCACCAAAAGATTCCACTGAGGAGCTTGGGCCCTTCAATACACCTTGTCAGAGAGGAAGACCAAACAAACACAACATAGGGAAGATCCTGAAGATAAAACCCTCAAAAGTGTATCGAATTGTTAAGCCCATTTCTGCTTTCCCGTTGGTTCGTTGTAGAATATTTTAGAGGGGCTACTGCTGTATTTCATTGAAATTACATTTTGC
>NW_021893803.1:0-629 GCF_006229205.1 Suricata suricatta
TATCAATAGATGGACACGAGTAGCTTCCATAATTTGTCTATTGAAAATAAGGTTGCAATAAAGATACGGATGCATATGTCTTTTTAAATTAGTGCTTTTATTTTCTTCCAGTAGTGGAATTACTGGATCACATGGTAATTCTATTTTTAATTTTTTGGGAAACTTCTATACTATAGTTACAGTGCCTGCACCAATTTGCATTCCCAACAACAGTACTCACAGGATCCTTTTTCTGCTACTTCATTATTAGTGTATAGAAATGCAGTGGATTTCTGCATCCTTGTTGTATCCTGAAACCTTATTAAATTCATTTATCAGTTCTAGTAGAATTCTGGTGGAATTTTTAGCTTATATATAGTATCACCTTATCTCAAGTAGTGACAGTTTAACTTTTTCTGTGCCTATTTGGATGCCTTTCTTTCTTTCTTTTACTTGTCTGATTGCTGTGGCCACAAAAATTAACTCAAAATGGCTGAAGGACCTGAATGTGACACAGGAAACCATCAAAACCCTCGAGGAGAAAGTAGGGAAAAAACCTCTTAGACCTCCACCGCAGCAATCTCCTACTCAACATATCCTCAAAGGCAAGGGAAATGAAAGCAAAACTGAACCCTTGGGACTTCATCAAG
>NW_021893804.1:0-629 GCF_006229205.1 Suricata suricatta
GTGTGTTTATAATTAACATAATTAAAATTTAGAGTTGTACGCTTAGAAATTTGTTAAGAGGAATGATCTCCTGTAAAGTGTCCTTACCATAAAAACAAGAAAAGAAAGAAAAGAGAAGAAAAGAATGAAAAAAAAAGAAAAGAAAATGACAGGGTCCAGAGGAAATTTTTGGAGGTGTTGGATATGTTTATTTCCTTGATTGTAGTGATCATTTCACTAGTGTATGTGTATCTTCAAATTCATCAAATTGTGTGCTAAATATGTCCAGTTTTTGTATATTAATTATACTTTTAAAAAAGCTATTTAAAAACAAAACAGGCACTTGACAAAATACAGGATCTTTTCTTGAAAAACAAACTCTCAAGGAAGTAGGGATAGAAGGAACATACCTCATGATCATAAAGGCCATATACTAAGGACCCACAGCTAATATAATTCTTAATGGGGAACAACTGACAGCTTTCTCGGTGGTATGAGGAACATGACTGGGGTGTCTACTCTTACAACTATTATTCAACACAGTGTTGAAAGTCCTAGCCTCAGCAATCAGGCAACGAACAGAAATAAAAGGCATCCAGATCAGCAAAGAGGAGGTCAGATTTTCACTCTTCACACACACCATGATACTT
>NW_021893805.1:0-629 GCF_006229205.1 Suricata suricatta
GCAGTGCTCTGGCTGGGGAGGGGGTGTGGAGCCCATGAATCCAGAATGCAGAAGAACACATGATCTAGGAATTGGATACGGGGAGTTTTCACAGCATAAGATCATGCCTGGTGTTACCAGGAAATACACCTCTGGGGCGTGACCCGGAGACAATATTCAATCTCCCCCCTCATCCCACAAGAGGGGCACACAGAGAAAAGCAGAGGAGAAGCCCCAGACCCGGCCTATGGGCACAAAGAAAATAGGGGCCCTGGTGACGCAGCTGGATCAGCTTCAGACTCCTTGGATCAGGTTATGATCTCCTAGTTTGTCGGTTCAAGCCTCAGCACAGAGCCTGCTTGGGATTCTCTCTCTCCTTCTCTCTCTCTGTCAGAACCACTCCTCAAAATATAAATAAATACACTTTAAAAAAGATTGAACAGGGGCGCCTGGGTGGCTCAGTCGGTTAAGCCTCCGACTTCGGCTCAGGTCATGATCTCACGTTCGTGGGTTCGAGCCCCACGTCGGGCTCTGTGCTGACAGCTACCTCAGAGCCTGCTTCTGATTCTGTGTCTCCTTCTCTCTCTGCCCCTCCTCCACTCATGCTCTGTCTGTCTGTATCAAAAATAAATTTTAAAAAACATTAAAAA
>NW_021893806.1:0-629 GCF_006229205.1 Suricata suricatta
TGAGTTTTTGTCTATAATTGTTAAACAAAACTCAATGCAGATGCAACAATAGAAATAATCTATTCATAGATTTCAGATAATACTGATGAAAAGGTTGTTTCTTTTTTAACTAAAGTAAATGGCAAACAAGTTTAAAAAGAGGAACTGGAATAGAACAGCTTATGTTCAAGTCCTTCCTATATATTAATTACCTCCTTACAGTATTTCATTTAATTTACACAATAATCATAGTAAGCAAGTGCTGTCATTAGGTTCTTTTTACAGATTAAAAATTGGAAGACCTTACTCAAGGTTACACAACTAACAACTCTGAATCCAACTTTGAACCCCTAATGCCAGACTCTAGATTCTATATGTTCAAAAACTATGCATCACCTTCCAGCTTACTCATGGTGTCATACTGGCATATAGAACACAGTCTGTAGTTCTAGGTTATATTAGGAGATCTAAGAAACATTTAAAAGTGAAGAGACAGGGAGAGACAGAAAAAGAGAGAGATCAAGAGAGAAGCCATAATTTTATTATAACTACCTTTTGTATTTGTAAAAGTTGAAATACTTCAGTATTATTCAGTATTATAAATAACTGTAAATTTTTATACACTTAATAGAAAAACAATATATAGTGAC
>NW_021893807.1:0-629 GCF_006229205.1 Suricata suricatta
GCCTCCTGAGCGAGGAGGGGGAGGCCCCCGGGCGCTGAGGTCTGGGCCCGGGGGCGGGGGTTGCACCCCCTGGCCGGGAAGGGGGTCTCGGACGTCTGAATTCGTGCCTGGGGGCCAGGGTTCGGCCAGTCGGGGCTCCCGCCTGGGCCTAGGGGCGGAGGTCGGCTTCTCCCGGCCGACGAGAGAGGGGTCGCGGACACCTGATCCCGGCCTGGAGGCGGGAGTCTGCGGCTCCCTACCAGGGAAGGGGGATCAAACGTTAAAGTAAGGGTCCCTGGGCAGGATCTCTGAACTGAGTTGGGGTGCGGAGGGGAAGTGAGCCGCCCCATCGGGGGTCTTCATTCTCTGAGTGAATACCGTACCTGAGGGCATCCCGGCCTGAGGGCTGGGGTAGGCGTTTCTGGGCAAAGGTGGGGGGATGGTGCCTACCCAGGGTCTGTAAGAGCAGGCGGCGGGGGGTGTCCGCAGACCTCCAGCCTAGGGCCAGGAAAAGAAGGGGGTTTCTGGTCTCCCAGCTGGATCACCTAGGTTGGGAGAAAGTGTTGGTGTTTGGGAGGTTGCGGTTACCTGGGGGGGGAAGGAGCTGGTGACCCAGGAAGTTGGGGACCCTGGGCTGGGGACTCAGAGGT
>NW_021893808.1:0-629 GCF_006229205.1 Suricata suricatta
TTGTCTGAGGAAACCTTCAGAGCAGTGGGTGTTAGCATTATCCCTATTTTAAAAACAAGTAAACTGAGACTTCAGAGGTTTGAGGACAAGAGGTAACTTGTCCGAGGTTCTGGAGCAGGTTAGTTCCGCTAAAATCCGTTGCCTATGAACTCACTGTGCCCACACCCTTTGGCTGTGAGCCCTCTGAAGGCCAGGGGTATGACGTCATCACCTTCGAATTTCCCTGCAGTGCCTCCTGTGGGGGACCTGGGGGGAGCTCTGGGTGGGAATCAAAAGATAGGGCTTCGGGGTCTTACTATGCACTACTGATCTGCTGTCTGCGTGACTTTGGGCACGTCACTGGGGCCTCTCTGAATAAGACCATCCCTGCCCAGCTGGTCAGGAGAACCTGATGACAGTACATATCTGAAAGTCAGTGGGGGCCGTGGAAGGGGGAACCCCGCACCCCAGACACTGCCCTCTGCCTGATTCACTGAGTCGCTGGGGTCTACACGAAGACCGCTGGTGCAGGAGCCCTAGAGCACCAGCAGGACCCCCCAGAGAGGCGCCCTGCCCTCCCCTCAGTCTCTCTCTGAGAGAGACTGGCCCCTGAGCCCTTTCCCTTTTGTCCACTTTGCATGAGGAAGCTA
>NW_021893809.1:0-629 GCF_006229205.1 Suricata suricatta
CCCCCCCCAGCAACCCTCTGTTTGTTCTCTATATTGAACAGGCTCTTACCTTTTGTCCCCCTTCCCTGTTTCTATGTTGTTTTTGCTTCCCTTCCCTTACGTTCACCTGTTTTGCATCTTAAAGCCCTCCTAGGAGTGAAGTCATAGGATATTTCTTTCTCTAATTTCATTTAGCATAATCCCCTCCAGTTCCATCCACGTAGTTGCAGATGGCAAGATTTCATTCTTTCTGATCGCTGAGTAATATCCGTTGTAATACACCACGGCTTCTTTATCCATTCATCCATCGATGGACGTTTGGGCTCTTTCCACACTTTGGCTGTTGTCGGTAGCGCGGCTGTAAACACTGGGATGCAGCTATTTAGGGACTTTCTGAATGGAAATTGTGGGAGTTGGGGGGAGCGTTCAACTTTATCCCTGTTTTTTCCTTCATGAAAGGAAAATGTGTATCTTAAGCAATTACAACCAGATGTTGACTTTTGCTTCTTTACGTGGAGGCGCAGGGGGGTCTGGGAGATTATATCCGGTGCTTTTTTTTTTTATCAACTTTTAGTTTTGGTAAAATACAAGTAACGTAAAATTTACAATCTTTACCATTTTTTTGGTTTTTTGGCTTTTTTTTTTTTTTT
>NW_021893810.1:0-629 GCF_006229205.1 Suricata suricatta
GTTCTGTGACAAAAAAGCTCTAGACTCCCATGATATTCCTCTGTGTAGTTTTCCCAAAGTCTTGTGTTTTACACTTAATGTCATGCTCCATTTATAGTGAATTTTTGTGTACAGTGGAGGGCTTAGATTGTCTATTTATTTTGTCTGTGAAATTCACTTATGTCAGTGCTATTTGATGAAAAGATTAACCTTCCATTAGATTGATTTTTCACCCTTGTCAAAAATCAGATGGGCAAGTAATAAAGAAATAGGAAATATCAACAGACTATAACTAGTAAGGAGATTAGATCAGTAATCAAGTACTTCCCTGGAAAATTATACCAATCATTCAAAGAAGAATTACTTTCTCTATAATTTTTTTTGAAAGAGTGTGAGGAAGATTGTAACACTTGCAGACTTGTTCTGTGAGTCCAGCATTACTGTAAAACCACAGCTATGTTGCAAGACACTAGTAAACAGTGTAAGGAAGCTGCTGGCCTGCATCCCTGATTAAAATAGGTGCAAACATCTTTGGCAAAATACCAGAAACTTTGATTCAACAGCACTTGAAAAGTATATACACCATATCCTGGAATGCACTGGTGGTTCAATATATGAAAATCAGTCAACAAAAGAAAGAAAAAACACAC
>NW_021893811.1:0-628 GCF_006229205.1 Suricata suricatta
ATGTCACATTTCTTTGCTTTAAAGACTCACAAATGATGAACATCTTTGTGTACTTACTCAATTGTGAGCTCAATAAGGGCAGAGTTTTTGTCCACTCATTTATTCAAAAATTATTAAATGAACATCTGTTATGTACAGGCAGCATTCTAGGCATTAGGGAAATGTCATCAACCAAACAAAAGCAGTCTCTGCTCTTTTTACTTTATTTAAGTAGACCCTATACCCACATGGGGCTTGAACTAACAACCCTGAAATCAAGAGTCATACACTCTACCAACTAAGCCAGTCAGGCACCTTAGTGTCTGCTCTCATGAACCTACCTTTTAGCTGATTTTCCAAGGCCATCTCCCCATATCTGAAGCATTCCCTGCTATTTGCTGGTCATTCATTTATTGGTAATTGGATGCTAATTGATGATAGATGTAAACACTCAGTTTTAGTCACTAATTCTCTGCCTTTTACCAGCAAAGCTCAGCTGTACCTGTTAAAGAATTTAATAAATCCCGACAATTTTAGAGACCTTCAAACTTTCCACTTACAAGATCTTTGTCTTATAAAGACATTGGAATTCCTTCAGCAGTCTTGTCTCATCCCCAGCTTCTTGGCATTTCTACTAGTGTGACTGGAA
>NW_021893812.1:0-628 GCF_006229205.1 Suricata suricatta
GATAGGTTTCCCTTTGTATGTTACATCCCTTTTCTCCCTAGCTGCTTTCAGAATTCTCTATTTATCTATCATGCGACTGGAACCAAAAGAAAGTCAGAGTAGCCATAATCATATCAGACAAACTGGACTTTAAAGTAAAGGCAGTAACAACAGATGAAGAAGGGCATTATATAATAATTACAGGGTCTTTCCATTAGGAAGAGCTAACAATTATAAACATTTATGTGCCGAATTTGGGAGCACTCAAATACACAAAACAATTAATCACAGACAAAAACCATCTTATTGATAAGAATGTGCTAATTGCAAAGGACTTTAATACCCCACTGACAACAATGGATAGGTCAACCAGACAGAAAATTACTAAAGAAACAATGGACCCAAATGACACATTGGAACAGATGGAATTGATAGATATATTTAGAACTCTGCATCCTAAAGTTAGGAAATTCCCCTTCTTCTCGAGTGCACCTGGCACATTCTCCAAGATAAATTACATACTGGGACATAAAGCAGCCCTTAATAAATATAAACAAATTGAGATCATACCATCACACTTTCAGATCACAGTGCTATGAAACTTGAAAATTACCACAGGAAAAGTCTGGAAAACCTCAAAAAATGTGGA
>NW_021893813.1:0-1392 GCF_006229205.1 Suricata suricatta
TCTCCCTCTCCCTCTCCCTCTGCTCCTTCGGTGCTCACTCACTCAAGAATAAATAAATGAACATTTTTTAAAAAATGGGATTAGTGCCCTTAAAACAAGAGGAAGAGACACCAGAGCTCACTGTCCATGAGGACCCAGAATGTAACCAGTCAGATGGAAGCCATGAGGACAGCCTTCTCCAGATTCCTGCTTGTGGACTCAGACTTCCATCCTCCACAAGCAGAGAAAATAGTTCTCACCATTGCAACTGCCCTGTCTGCAGTGTTGTGATCTGGGGGCCCTGAGCTGGCCATGCACTGGACAAGATAGTTCTCCTCTGCGTGTCTCGGTGGCCTCATGTGTCAGAGAGGGATAAGAATAGTACTTGCCCAATAGGGTGGTTTTGAGAATTATATAAGGTTTAATCTGTGAAGGACTCAGAAAAGAGCCCAGAGAATAACAAGTATGAGGTAAGAATTTGTTAACTACACCATAAAACTATCTGCAAACATGTTGAGGATTTTTGTGACAGGTGCCAAGATGATCCCTCAAGGAATGTTCACGGCAGCCCTGTGAGGCGCACACTGACATTACTCCTATTGTTCTGATAAGGAAACTGAGGCTTCACAATTATGCAGAGTCACATAGCCTGTGAAAGGCACACCAGGCACCTTTAAAGGATTTAAAATCAGGCTCACTCTGGTTCCGGACTTTTAGATAACAACTTTGAAGGCTCTCTTGAGTCAGAGACTAGGAATTTGGGCTTAAGTCAATGCTGGTCAGTTCAGATCCTGACTCCACTATGTCCTATCTATTTGACCTTGTCCCTTACTTCCTATCTATTTGACCTTGGAAGGGTTGTTCTACCACAATGGAGGCTCAGGATCCTCCTCTGTAAAATGGGCAAAAAACACGACTAAGACCATCAGGGTGTTGCAAAGACACTGAGCACACTAGAAAAGACCTTAGCTCCTTGCCCGAGATCCTGCCTCCAGGTCTCTGTATCTGCTGCTCCCCCTCCTGAAACACCCTTCCTCAGATACCCAGTATCTCACTCTGTCACGTTCTTCACCCATTTACCCAAATGCCAACTTCTCAGTGTGGCCTTTCCTTACCACTCACTCTATTAAAAGTTGACCCTTGCCTCAAGCATTGCCGATCCACCTTTCCTGCCTTATTTATCATGATCTCTTTCAACTATTCCCAGCACCCATTGTTCATGCATTTATTTTGATATCTATCTCACCCAACACTAGATGATGAGTTCCAGGAGAACAAACAGCTTTGCCTGTGCTATTTACCTCTGTATCCACCATCCCGAGAATAGTGCCAGGCATATAGTAGGTCTCAGAAAGGATTTGTCGAATGAGTGCATGAATGAATGGATGAGCAGTTGTTGGCATCAGCTAGCAG
>NW_021893814.1:0-628 GCF_006229205.1 Suricata suricatta
ATGTCCTCTTTGGAGAAGTGTCTATTCAGGTCTTCTGCCCATTTCTTCACTGGATTATTTGTTTTTCAGGTATGGAGTTTGGTGAGTTCCTTGTAGATTTTGGATACTAGCCCTTTATCTGATATGCCATTTGCCACTATCTTTTCCCATTCTGTTGGTTGCCGATTAGTTTTTTTTATTGTTTTCTTTGCTGGGCAGAAGCTTTTTATCTTGATAAGGTTCCAATAGTTCATTTTTATTCTTGATTCCCTTAACTTTGGGGATGTGTCAAGGAGGAAATTGCTGCAATTGAGGTCAAGGAGGCTGCTTCCTGCTTTCTCCTCTAGGGTTTTTATGGTTTCCTGACTCACATTCAGGTCCTTTATCCATTTTGAGTTTATTTTTGTGAATGGTGTAAGAAAGTGGTCTAATTTCATTCTTCTACATGTTGCTGTCCAGTACTCTCAACATCACCTGTTGAACAGGTTGTATTTTTTCCATTGGATACTCTTTCCTGTTTTGTCACAGATTAATTGGCCAATCAAAGTTGCACGAGCATTCTTCTAAAACTAGAACAATCTATCTTAAAATTAATATGGAACCACAAAAAAAACATGAATAGCCAAAGTAATATTGAAGAAGAAAACCA
>NW_021893815.1:0-628 GCF_006229205.1 Suricata suricatta
CCCCCCCCCCCCGCCGCCACTTACTTCTCTAGCTCCGACCTCGTTCCCAAACCCCAGACCCACATGCTCCATCGCCTACTTGACACAGCCACTTGGATGTCTAATGAACCTCTTTATACTCAGCATATCTAAAACAGACTTCTGACCTTTCCCTCCAAACCTGGTCCCCTGCCTGCACCGTGCTGAAATAATAGCAATCACAGTCCATCCGGCTGCTTCGCTCGAAGCCTTAGAATTGTTCTTGACTCCTATTTCCTTGATGCTCATGACCTCCAATGTGGAAATCGTGACGGCTCTACTTTTAAAATATACCCAGGAGCCAACCATGGCTGACACCTTCCTACCACCTTTCCAATAAGCAAGCCACCCTTACCTGACCTCTACAGAAGCCTCCCAATTCTCCCTGACCCAGTGGGCTGGGGACACAGCGGCCACCAAATGCCAAGTCTGATCTTGCTACTTTTCTGCTACATGTTTACATCCTTCAGAGAAAAAGCCCTGGTGTTTACAGTTGGTTAAAATGCCCCTGGACATCTGCTTCCGGGCACTTGCTGCTTTTTCTGGTCTTCTCTTCCTGATTTCCCCCTTTATCTGTTCCGGGTACCCTAGCCCCGTTCCTCTCTGACCC
>NW_021893816.1:0-628 GCF_006229205.1 Suricata suricatta
ACTGTTTTCCAGAGCGGCTGCACCAGTTTACATTGCCACCAACAGTGTATGAGGGTGCCCATCTCTCCACACCCTCTCCAACAACTGTAGTCTTTTGCTTTGTTCATTTTAGCCACTCTGACTGGTGTGAGGTGGTATCTCAGTGTGGTTTTGATTTGTGTTTCCCTGATGATGAGTGATGTTGAGCATCGTTTTATGTTATCTACCTTCTTAATATGGAGACTTAGATCACTGATATTTGTCCTTCTCTCTATTCTTATATATGAATTTAATATAAATATGACCAGTTGAGTATGGCTTTAGTTGTAGCCCATTTGATTGATACATTTTGTTATTATCACTAATTTAAGAACATATATTCTAGTTTCCATTGAAACATATTCTTTTAGCTACGAGTTACTTAGAAATAAAATTTATTTCCTAATTTGCAAACATGTGGGTCTTTTATAGTTATCATTCTGTTACTTATTTCTAGTTTAATTTCCTTGTGGCCAGAAATCATACACTATGTATGACTTCAGTCTTTTAAAGGTATTGACACATGCTTTATGGCATATCTATGGTCATGTGCACAGAAAATACTGTGTTTTCCTTTTATCTCTCATCTCTACTTTGAATATATATGTCT
>NW_021893817.1:0-628 GCF_006229205.1 Suricata suricatta
GAGAGAGAATCCTAAGAAGGGTCTACTCTTAGTGTGGAGCCCAACTCAGAGTTTAATTCTGTGACCCTGGGATCATGACCTGAGCCAAAATCAAGAGTCGATGCTCAACTAACTGAACCACCCGGGCACCCTTGCCAAACTATTTTTTAAAATTAAATTTAGATTAACATATAGCACAGTCTTGGTTTCAGGAGTAGAAAGTAGTGATTCATCACTTAACATGTAACACCCAGTGCTCATCCCAGCATGTGCCCGTATGCCCATCCCCCCATTTAGCCCATCTCCCCATCCACCTCCCTCCATCAACCCTCAGTTTGTTCTCTGTCCTTAAGGGCCTCTGGTCTGTTTACATCTCTTCTCTCCACCTCCCCCACATATTCTTCTGTTTCTTAAATTCCACACATATGTGACATCATATGGTAGGGGAGGGCAGAGGGAAAGGGGGAGACAGAGGATCCCAAGAAGGCTCCTCGCGGACAGCAGAGCCCAATGCAGGGCTCAAACTCATGAACGATACCATATCTCTGTTATCCATTCATTAGCTGATGGACATTTGGGTTCTCTTCATAGGGCCGAACTATATTCCAAAGTGATTATGTCATTTAACATTATCACTAGTAGATGTGAA
>NW_021893818.1:0-628 GCF_006229205.1 Suricata suricatta
CCCAGCAGCCATGCAAAAGAGAGCCTCTTTCTCCGCATCCTCGCCAGCGTCTGTGGTTGCCTGAGTTGTGAATGTGAGCCGTTCTGACAGGTGTGCGGTGGTACCTCACGGTGGTTTTAATCTGTATTTCCCTGATATCATCTGATGTAATACCCTGTCCTCATTCTGTGGCTGTGCGGACTTCGGTCTTTGAGGATGTCGGTGTTGTTTTACCTCCCTCTGTTCTCTGTGTTGTCCAAACGGACAACATACATATTTTTTCATACATATTTTTTTGTCCTCATACTTGTCCTCATATTTTCTCAAGTGTTTAGAGACTTCAGCCCTCCATTCACATCCTAGAGAGGGACCTTCAAAACCTGCCGGGAGCTTTGCATCCGCAGATGAGGCTTGTGAACAGAACTCGCCTGTGATTTCCGACCTTCCGCACCTCCAGGCCTGTCCTCCTCCCTGAAGAAGGCTCTCCCACACTCTCCCCTGGAGAGCAGACGCTTGGCTGCCAAGATTCCCGGAACTGAGGGTGGGAGGGGGCTGGAGGGATGGCTCCTCACTCAGCCTTAGGCGATCCTTTCTTTCCCATCTTCAGGATGGCCCCCTTGGCATCTGCTGGTGCCGAGAACCCCCCAGC
>NW_021893819.1:0-628 GCF_006229205.1 Suricata suricatta
AACAAATACTCTAGGCAATGTGAATGGTTAAACCTGCTGTCAATAATATTGTATAATAATGATTGGATCACTATACCTGTGTTATAATTTCCTGTAACTCCTCCTTCCCAAGCCCATAAAAGCCCTACCCTGCCTTTGTTTGGGGCTCTCAGCATGGATCCATTGCGCTGGTGAAGTCTGTGAGCTTCCGGCCACGCCCTGGTGTGGGCGGGGAGAGACCTCTGGGAGCACTGCTCAGCCTTTTCCACTGCAACCCTGGAAATGGAAACATCTAGCCCACTTACCGGAAGCCCAGGCACGTCGGAGATGGCGTTGTGCCCCTCCGCCTCTTTTGGCACCATACTCCCGTGGCTGTCATAGCGAGAGGAGCTCGTCGAAATGGCCGCTGCCAGTCAAGGAAGCTCTGAGAGAAATTTTGAGTCGCTGGATCTTGCCGAATTTGCTAAAAAGCAGCCATGGTGGCGCAAGATGTTTGGGCAGGAATCTGGGCCCTCCGCTGAAAAATACAGGGTGGCGACCCAGCTGTTAATTGGAGGCGTTACTGGCTGGTGCACCGGTTTCATATTCCAGAAAGTTGGAAAGTTGGCTGCAACAGCTGTGGGAGGTGGATTTTTTTTCCTTCAGCTTG
>NW_021893820.1:0-628 GCF_006229205.1 Suricata suricatta
ATCGACTTAGGTCATGATCTCACAGTTTGTGAGTTTGAGCCCCGAGTAAGGCTCTGGGCTGACAGCTCAGAGCCTGGAGCCTGCTTCAAATTCTGTGTCTCCTTCTCTCTCTGCCCTTCCCCTACTCATGCTCTGTCTCTCAAGAATAAATAAACATTAAAAAAATTAAAAAGAAAAAGTTTCTTAACCTCAAAAAAAAGTAATAGATGACCTATGATGATATGGACAAGAAAGACAGAACCCCTTCAGAAGGGACCAAATTAAACATGAACTTGTCAGCATTAAATGCAGGAAAAGGGAGTGGGGGGTAAAAGAGGCTTGATATTAAGGGGAAAAAAAAGTGGTTAAGATACAACAAAATGCCTGAAATTTTTCAGTGTCCCTGTTCATCAATGACTGCATAAGTATACTTAGTTATGTATCCTTACACATCCTTACGGGGGTTTTAAAACCCATAAAACTATGGGTACAAGTAGTTCAGTGGTCAATCGGGCTCAGAAAATCTAGTCACTGGTGTATAAGCTTGAGTTCACTAGAGGTGTTTTCTGGATGTAGCTACACTTCCTTTCCTTGATAGAAGAGTATATGCTACCTGACTCTACAGAGACATTTGATTCTGTCTTCTTTG